>NC_052518.1:43030095-43259896 GCF_014356525.2 Nilaparvata lugens | reverse complement strand
GTTAATGTTCAACCATTGAGTTGAAAGGTAATGAAAAATGGTATGTAGGAGAAAAAAGCAGAGTTTGAGAAAAAAGCAGAGTTCGAGGAAACGGGGTAAAGGAATCTTGAGTTCAGCCGCAAGAGTTTTTAAAGGTTTGGCAGGTAATGTAACATCAACTATTCTAAATAAGGTAATTGATAACCTTGGAGAAGAATATCATATTCCCAGATACGAGTGGTGTGGCCCGGGCACCAAGGTTAATGAAAGGTTAAAGAGAGGTGATCAAGGCATAAATTCGTTAGATAAAGCTTGCAAGGCCCACGATATAGCCTATACTCAAAATAGTGATAATAAAACTCGTGCGGTAGCTGACAGGGCTCTAGCGAACGCTGCATGGGACATTTTCAATAATCCTCAAACACCCCTTGCCGAGAAAGCACTTAGCTATCTTGTTACAAACGTTATGAAAGCTAAAGCGGCATTTGGTGGGACTTTGAGAAAGAAGAAGAAGAAGAAGGGGGAGAGGAGAAGTTATAGTAACGATATTAGACGCAAAGCTATAGCTCAGTTGAAAAAGCATATTGCAGGAAAAGGATATTTTTTGAAGCCTTTTCCTAAAAGTGGTGGTAGACTTCTACCCCCACCCCCACCAGCATCATATGGAGTGAGTTTATTCCCTCAAGTTAAGAAACGTAGAACAACAACGAAGAAGAGTAGGAAGAAGAAGAAGAAGAAGACATGAATATTGAAGGAGAATTGAGTAATTATGATTTGATTGATTGGTCGAAATTATTACAGATTCGGTTAAGAGGTATATATATGCTAGATGCATTACCCAAAAAAATTCTAAAAAACGAGAATGCCATTGTGAATTTAGCAAGGGAAAGCAAGGATGGCACACACTGGGTAGCATATAAGAAAATTGGATCTAATGTTTGGTATTTTGATCCAATTGGAAATTTACAACCTCCATACGAATTGGACAAATATTGGAAAAAAGAAAATGGAGTAAATATATTTTATAATGTAGAGCATATGCAACCATTAAATAGCGATTTTTGTGGTCATCTTACATTATTGTTTCTTGCAAATCAGTTGTAATTAAGTGATTGTGGTGAACACACAAGATGGTGGTTATTACATTACGATCTAACACAAGTGATCTCTATGAACATTTACAAGAAATAATAGAATTGGATAAAAATCGTGAATGGGAAATTGGATTGATTAATTTTTCCAGTTACAATAGTATTGCAAACATTAACAAAGGAACACATTCCAGCTTCAAATATGGTGATAGATTAATCGAGTTGGATACTGGTGCATATGAAGTTGAGGATATTATAAAATCTTTAAAGAATAAATTGAATATTGATGACAAGAAGAATAAACTTATTATACGTGCAAACGTAAATACTATGAAGATTGAAATTCATTCTGATAAAGCCATTGATTTAACACGTTCTGATTCGATTGCTAAGATACTTGGTTTTGATAATGTTGTTTTGCAGCCAAATAAATGGCATTATTCCAAACATTTGGTTAACATAACAAGCGTTGACAGTATTCTTGTTGAGTGTAATTTAGCTTGCGGGAGTTACTCTGAGGGAAAACAAAAACATGTAATCTACGAATTTTTACCAAAGGTTCCTAGCGGTTATTTAATAAACGAAGTACCATCACCGATTATTTATGTACCTTTGAATACGCATCGAATTCAAACTATTAATGTAAAGGTAACGGACCAGAACGGATCGTTTATTGATTTCCGCGGAGATACAATTACAATTAGGATGCACATACGTGAAAAGTAATGGGTTATCTTATTTTCAACCCACGTTCGAATAAGACCAATCAAGTCATTAGAGAAAGGAACGCGATAGCGACAACACCTAAAAACAAACGTGCTTTGTCGGCTAAAAGCGCGAGAATATTAGAAAAGTTGGGTTTTATAGTCGCTTGGCGACATGTTAGGCGGGGGAGCGGCGGCAATTAGTGAAATTCTGGATGTGGAGACAGACCTTCAGTTTTATAATGATATTACTAAATTCCAATTTCACACTCATACAGTTTATTCGGGACAGGAAATAAAAAACTCTGACAAGGCACGTATTGGCATAAATTCTTTAGATGTCTATTCTTTACCTTGTAAATCATTCATATTGATTGAGGGAACAGTTAACTGTACAAAACCGGGAAAAGACCCAGCCGATACACCAGTTGCAGCAGGGTATAAATTAAGCAGTAACGTAATCGGTAACCTTTTTGACGAAATACGATATGAATTAGCAGGACAGCAAATTTCTAAATCAAGATTGATTGGATTAACATCCACAATTAAAGCTATATTGGTGAAAAATACTCTCGATAAAAACACATATCACTTGGCTGGTTTTGACAGAGCAGGATATGAGCCAACGGATAATACATTCACTTTCTGTGTTCCGCTGAAATTAATCCTCCCGTTTTTTGAAGATTTTCAAAGAATAATTTTAAATTTGAAACAGGAACTCGTCTTATTGAGGTCACCGACAGATCTAAATTGTGTTGAGTCTCAAAGCGGAACAAACGTTAGTATGAAAATTACAAAACTGCAATGGCGCATGCCCTACATAACTTTAGAAGATCATGTAAGACTGAAATTTTTGAGACTGCTCGATGCTGACACTCCACTGAAATTAGGTTTCCGCCATTGGGAAATTTGTGAATTACCAAATTTGCAAAATTCACTTAACCATTCTTGGGCAGTTCGTACCACATCGAGTTTTGATAGTCCAAAATACGTTATAATTGCATTTCAAACTGATCGTAAGAATAAAATAAATAAATCAATATCTAATTTCGATAGCTGCGGTATTTACAATGTTAAAGTATATTTGAACAGTGAGTATTATCCATATGAAAATCTGATAGGTAAGAAGGAGGTTTTATACCGGATGTTCTTGGATTTCGCGCCCTCGTATTATAATCATTCAATCAATAGCGAACTCGGAACAGAAATCGATTTTAAAACATTTTGTGAATCAACACCACTGATTGTTGTAGATTTTTCACACCAACCAAGTCATTTGAAATCATCGACGGATGTTCGTATTGAAATGGAATTTAAAAGTGCAGTACCTGCAAATACTTCCGCGTATTGCGTTTTAATTAGCGATCGTGTGATGGAATACACACCTCTCACGAGTATGGTGAAAGAAGTTCAGTAATTTGTTGATAGAGTGCATCACTGCAGGTTATATAAGGTGTGTACTGCGACAAATGTAAGCCATTATCAGTTTCACCTTTGAACAGCCAACATGTCCTATTCTTTGTGTTCTGATATTTTGGATAAGCCGCAAACTCGCTCTATTGGTATTCAGTGCGATCTTGATAGTTTCTATTATGAAGCAAGGTGCAGTACGCCGAAGCCGCTGGAGGTGGAGGAGGAGGAGGAGGGGAGAGACGCAGGATTACCGAACCCGCTGCAGGTGGAGGAGGACAAAGGAGGATTTGAGGAATCCCCCGCCGCGCCCGCCGCCGCCGCCGCTGAGGGGAGAGACAAAGCCTACGAAGAGAAAGAAGGTCAAGCGACTGCTAAAATTGCTACGGTTGATCTTCACTGGTTTAAACAAGATTGTAATCAAATTATTGTGAAAGAACTTGCCATAATTGATCAGTTTAATAATTATATTGTGTTCCATTTCAAATCGCCATTTGCAAAGACAGAATTGAGTGCAAAATTGTATAACGATGCAACATGGTTAGAACGTCACTATCATAAAATAAAATGGGAAGATGGAGATTTAGAATACAATGAGTCATTAATACGTGATTACCTTGCAGCTTATGAGAAAATTTTCACAAAAGGAACTGAGAAAGCAAAGTTTTTAAGAAGATTGCATAGCAACGTACAATGCATACCAGAGGATTTTCCAAAACCTGATTTCAGCGTTTTCACTAGTTCATGGTGTTATGCTGCATGCAACATTCATAAAAATAATCCACATTCTCGCTGTGCGTTATTCTCTGCTCAACATTATAATTCTTTGTTGTTTAAAAATATGTATCAAACAAACAATTCCTTGTGCGAAAACAATCGAATGCAAAGTATGAAAATGGCTCCAATGTACACAAATTCACAGAAAAGAAACTTTGCTCGTTATGGATTCTTCTACAACGGAAAGGATCTACAGTGTGTTTATTGCCAGCATGCATTGAGACTGCATAAAGCGCGTACATGTTGTCTATCGTCAATTGATGAAGAAAGACCGCTTAATTACTCTATAATAGTTCCTGCCTACACTTAGTTTTCTTCATTCGCTCAACATCATGGATCCAAGAAAGTGGTTGGCTCCCGACAACGAATTGGAAGTGAGGTTAAAAAACTGTATTGATTGGTACGATGAGTGTGAAAGTGCAATTAGGAAATCAACTCCTGAAAATTATAGTTTGGCGAAGCAATTGAAAGACATTTTTCTAAGCACGGTGAATTTAAATGATATAAGAGACTATCTATGTTATTATCGTCCTCATAATTTATGTATAGATAAGCTAATTAGAATTGAAGATGAAGTTATGTATTGTTGTAGTGAAATGTGTAAATAAACGTTTTCTGCCTTCAAACGATTTTTCATTCCGATATCCCATTCACGTTTTTTAGTTTAGTTGCTGCTTAGAGCTAGAGCAGACACCACGTGTGGGGTAATCTTTAGTGCACGTGCGCCTATAACACGTGCATCTCATTAATTTAGAGCTAGAGCAGACAGCACGTGTGGGGTAATCTTTAGTGCACGCGCGTCTATAACACGTGCATCTCATCAATTTAGAATTCTTTCCCCCTCATTCGAGTCACGTCAAACATCTGCAAGATGCAGTGTTATGGTTTTTCAAAATTCAAAAAATTATCTCGTCTCTTGATGTCAATTTCATTTAATGAATTTGATTCAATTGCGAAGAATATTAATTTTCAACAGGATGTCAAGATGTTGATTTACCGTTAACAAAAACAGAAAATGTACACTTTTCGATTCTATCTGAGATTTTCGAACTGCTCAATATTCTAGACAGCGGTCATCTACATTATGATTGTACAAATGATTCGTCATTATCTGTTGTTAAAAATTCCGATGAACTTTGGAAATGCTTGTACGATATTGCAGATAAAAAATGTAAAAGAACGTAGAGATTTATAGCATTAGATGAGAGAGAATTTCTCAATTCAATTAGATATAGAGAGAGTCATTGACCTCACTTTGGATTAGAGTAATATGGATTCACTTTAATCTGTCACCAAGGGAATTTTTCCCTCTCATCTATACTGGGAGAGAATTTCTCAATTGATTCTTATCTCCTTTCCTTTCGGAAAGGGTGCGGGAAAGAGATGGCACTAGTAAAAGAAGGAGATCTCTATCTCTATCGTCATCGTAGTAGAGCGAAATGGATTCACTTCAATTTGTCAGTATAGCATTAGATGTAGAAATATGAATTCACTTTAATTTGACACCAAAGGAATTTCTCAAAGAGATTTTTTTCCCCACATCTTTAGGATTCACCTCAATCTGTCAGCATAGCATTAGATGTAGAAATATGAATTCACTTCAATTTGACAGTAGAGAGAGAGAGGGAATTTTTCCTCCTAAAAGGGAAATTTTTTTTTCCCCTCACCTGGAGAGAGAGAGAGAGATATCTTACCCCCCTCACCTCCACTGGACAGGGGGAAGGGGAAATCTATTTTTAGAACACCCCCCCGCCCTACAGGCGGGGGGAAGGGGAGGATGGATGGACGAGGGGGGAGAGGGGGGAGGGGGATCTCGAGCAAAAAAGTCAGTCTTTTCTCCCTAATCTTCTCTACTGACAAAGAGCGCAGATGAAGCAAGAAGCACATTGTAAAAAAAGGGTGGGGGACAGAGAGTGGTGATGAAGCGAGAAACTTTTAGGGTGTGCTGACTGCATTCCTGTAAAAGAGGGTGGGGGACAGAGAGTGATAGATATGTTGAAGCGAAAAACTTCTAACACATGCCAACTATGAAAAATATTCAGTACCTTATCAGATTACAGTCTGTGTGCGTGTTATCATGTCTAATATTCCGATTGTGAATTCCAATAAGATAATCATGCAAGACAAGAAGCCTGCATGGTTTAATAATGGTTCATTAATCTCACATAATGCTAGAATTCTCATTGTGGGTCCATCTGCATGTGGTAAAACAAATTTATTGTTCAACTTGATTTTTTCCAAGAATGGGTTGAGATTTAAAAACATATATTTAAATACAAAAAGCCAATATCAAGATAAATACTTGTTTTTGAAAAAGGTGTTTTCAAACATGAAAGCTATTGAATTTCATATGAATGATAACATTGGAAACATACCACATCCAAACAAAATACCACAATATTCTCTAGTTATATTTGATGATTTACAACTGAATCATGTACCACAAATAAGGGATTATTCTACTATGGGTCGTCATCGCAATATCAATACAACATATTTAATTCAAAGTTATGGTGCTACAAAAAGCATTACACAAGAGATAACGCAAATATGATTATAATTTTTAAAATTGATCAATTATCACTTAAATTAATACATAGAGACTATGTGAGTGAGGACCTTAGCTTCAAAGATTCCAGTAAGATGTGTTCTAAAGTGTGGAATTCTAACAAGCATAGTTTTCTTACTATTATAACTGAATGTGTAGCTAATAGTGGGAAATATAGGCAAGGTCTGGATAACGTTATTGATCCATCAGTAGAGAGTCAGTAGCAGTGAAAGAATGTAGACTTCTCGAAGAAGAAAACTGAATATTAAGAGCGTTGCTCTTATCGAAAAGATTAAGAAATTGAGAAAGGTTATCAGAGACAAACATAGAACTCCAGTGAATTTTGAAAAGCAATCTGTTGAATATAGAGATAAGCTTTCTAAGCCGATTATCACTCCTCTAGTTGAAATGTGAAAAAATAAATCTTCTCAACAAGCTGATCGAAGTTTTATACCAAAAAAGGAGGGAAAGGAAGAAGAAGAAAGTATTGATGTAGAAGATGATGATGATGATGATGATGATGATGATGATGATGCAGGAGAAAAACAATATGAAATTAGTGAAACAAGAGAAGCAGAGAAAGATCTAAGCATGAATGATTCAAGTATATTCAATTCAAACTAGGCTTGAGATTGATACAACCAGCAAAATAAAGAGGATAAAGAATCAAGTGCTTGCACAATATTTGTATACATTTCATAGTGAAAAATTGGATAACTCGATTCCTTATGGAATTTCCTTCAATTATAATGAGAATAGATATTTTATGCACAAGTTTGATGTTAGCTTTGATAACTATTTCTTTTATATTAATGAACAAAAATTCCGAATTACACATGGTCTATTAGAACTGTTATTTGGCCAAAGACCAAATTCACATCTCTATGATGAAAAAGATCTTGATAAATACAAGAAAATTTATCAATAACAAAGGTACATTTGGATAGTCAGGGATATGTGAAACGAAACAAAGGTATAAAGTCTCAACTAATTCAGATGATATTTTCTGTTAAAAAAGCAAGTAAGAGAGGTTCAGGTTTATTGAAATTTGCAAAAAATAATTCTCATGATAGAATTTATCAATACTTTGATAATTTTGACGAATTAGTGAGAAGATTAAATTCACTCTATTCCTCAAAAGCTTCTGGCAATTCTGGGCACAATGTTGAGATCACTCCTATCATTGAAGAGCTAAAAGAAGCAAAACTAATTGTTTAGTGTTGCAATGGCCTTGCATTGATTTGGACGGAAACCTACGATTGATACACATAGTAGTGCTAATCTTACATGGGATATTGACTCGATAACACAGAAAATAATTGAATCGATAAATCAACAGGGAATCTGTGATTCTGTAAAATTGTATTTAGATTCACAAATAACCAAACTCGTTTCGGAAAATACTAAGAATATCGGTGTAAGCATAATTTAATTGAAAGAGAACATATTCTTAGTTCATTACAAAATTTGAGTGTGAATATGGATAAAGCTATTGTGTAGAGGACTCTATCTTTAGAATCCACTCTTGGAAAAGTTAAATCCTTAACAAACTCCTTTACATCTCAGTTGAACAGTATTAACAACGATAAAGTTTATAAAGTTTATCTGGATGAGAAATTGAAAGCTATTTCGAACAAGATTAAAAATTTGGAAGTATTAGACAGGAATTATCTAAACACCAGAATAAAACAGCTCAGTACAGAAATTTTTACTAAAGTAATTGAAACACAATCAATTGATAAGCAATATTTAGAATCTACATTGGAGAAATTGACTAGTTCTACATTAACAAAGGAGGAGTTTGAAAAACAATTATCTGAAATGGCAGATGCAATAAAAGCTAATATTATGGATGGTATTGAACAATTGATTACAAAAGATGCTCTTGCTACTCTGATTAGTCAAATTGCAAACACATATGTAGCTAAAAATGATATAGCAGATTTTATTAAGAAAAAGGAGATGGAAGTTGCTGTGAAAAGCATTCGTGATGAAATAGCTACTGCAATTAAAAATTCAGAAGAGGTAACTGTTATGAGACTGCAATGTAGGCCCGCATTCATAGATTATCTTAATTTATTCATCTGTAAGATTGCCTATGACATTGTTTGCAGCTATGTGCGCATAAGTTTTCATATGAACTGGATAGAAGCTAAACAGCATTACCTGACCAAGGACCAAGTCCCAGAGTTAATTATGAGTAAAATGGGTTTAACAGATTACAAAGGTGTAGTGTTGACTCCAAAAACATAAAATCTTGTGGAAGGATAACACTTGTCATATGTATGAGGGGAGGAATTTGAATTTTTTATGTGTCTACACTGAACTTTAACGGTTTTCTTGGTGGGATTAACACCTGCTACTTCAAGATGTTAAATCTCACTCATTATGCATTTTTTCATATGGCTGTGATTGTTTATGTTTAACTGAATGTAACGGTTTCTTCATTGTAGGAGGTAAACACCTGCACTCTAAGCGTCAGACAATATTTATAGAATTTGGGAGGGGGGGAATATTCACAATATTCTTAGTTCAGTCCTCACTTGGAGTCAGAGCTGACAAGATCACAACGTGTGGAGTGATCTATTTATAGAACTGAGACATGTGCCAAGCAAGCTGTTGCTGCTAACATGCACTGCTATAGTTTTTGAAATTCAAGAAATTGTCTCGACTCTTGATGACAATTCCATTCAATGAATTTGAATCAATTGCTAAGAATATAAAATTTTCAACAGGATGTCAAGATGATGATTTACCATTGACAAGAACAGAAAATCTACACTTTCCAATTTTATCTGAGATATTTGAATTATTCGATATTCTAGTTACAGGTCATTTACATTATGGCTGCTCAAATGATTTGTCATTATCCATTGTTACAAACTCTGACGAACTTTGGAAATGCTTGTATGATATTGCAGATAAAAAATGTAAAAGAACTTAGATCATTGAGCTCTCTGTAGAGTGAGATAGATCTTCAACCTCTCTGTAAAGATAGGGAATTCAAAGGATTCACTTTAATCTGTCAGTATAGCATTAGATGTAGTGAGAGAGAGAGAGAGAGAGAGAGAGAGAGAGAGAGAGAGAGAGAGAGAGAGAGGGAATTTTTCCCTCAAAGGGAAATTATTTTCTCCCTGACAATCGATATATCCAATAGTATGGAGAAACACTTTAAACATAATGGGCGCGGGTTGTACAGCGAAAATTCTATATGACTTGACAATAATGTTAAGTTTGATTGAGTTCACTGTCAGCTGGAAAGCAAGCTATGGATATTATAGAACTTAGATGTAGAGATAGATCATTAACCTCTCTGTAGTGATAGGGAATTCAAAGGATTCAATTTAATCTGTCAGTATAGCATTAGATGTAGTGAGAGAGAGAGAGAGAGAGAGAAAGAGAGAGTGAGAGAGATATCTCTTTCTCCTTCTTCATCCCCCTCATCGCCACTGGAGCAGTGGAAGGGAAAAATCTATTTTGAGAGAGAGAGAGTGAGAGAGAGAGATATCTCTTTCTCCTTCTTCATCCCCCTCATCACCACTGGAGCAGAAGAAGGGAAAAATCTATTTTGAGAGAGAGATGGGAATTTTTTTTCCTCACAATCGAGAGAGAGAGATATCTCTTTCTCCTTCTTCATCTTGTAATATAATAACTATACATAATAATTATATTGTTATGCATCTACATGACAAGATTGATTGATTGATTGATTGATTGAGTACTTTATTTATGTAGATTACAATATATACTGGCTTATACACTTATATACAATAGCTTACAGTACAGCAAAATTATAGATGAGTTTACATAATATAGACTAAGAAAATAATTATTGAAAGTATATGATATGAAAAAGTAATTGTAATATAATAACTATATTGTTATGCATCTACATAAATTGGCGGAGCTTTGGACATATCAATGTCCATTCTTGGGAAGAATATTAAAAATATCCTCCCCACTAACTCTCTACCAAACGTTAATTTCGTTATTTAAACTAAGGATTTATTTATTAATGGAAATATTGTAAAAGTTTTAATCAATATGAATATTAAAGAGAAAAAAAAACAGAAAATTGATAGAGTAAAATAATTATATAGGTAGATAAGATCAAATAATTGATTAATAAAATGAAGTAGGCTGAAAGTAGATCAGGGTTATCAACTTTCAGTAATATACAGCATTATGCAGTGGATAATTGAAATAACATGAGTTTATATAATATATATATATATACAATTCGTTCTATAACATGGTTTAAAGGTTTGTATTTGTGGGATGGGTGGGGGATGGATGTCATGTGATCGTTCTAGGGCCGGACAGTTTCAGTCATTTGTTCCAAAAGATGTTTTTTTAAAGTTAGGATGAAGCTCGCTCGGCTCTCGATGGACCTGATAGAAACAGGAAGTGCATTCCATGCACGACAGGCACTGACTAAGAAGGATTTTGTGAAAATAGTAGTTCGATGATTGGGTATCCTTAATGTACTTTCTCCGGTTCTAGTATGTGAAGCATCTATCCTCCTACCTTCAGAGACAAATTTGAAATCATCTTTAAAATAGTTCGGATTACCGTATATCAAGATATCTCTAACAAGCTTGACTATTCGAAAAAGCCTCTGATCGGGAAGCTTTAATGTTGAACTAGCAATGTGGGCTGGGGTGATATGATCATGGCGTTGGAGAGAGTAGACGAAACGTAGACAATAATTTTGGCAACGCTGTAGTTTATCATTCAGAGTGACTTGCATATCGTTAAGAACAGAATTACAATACATTAAATGTGGGAAGATGAGAGATTGAACCAATAATAATTTAATGTTTCTAGGGAGGATATCGTGCATTTTCTTCAATGCATGCATGGCTGAGAATACCTTTTTACAAGTTTTGTTCACTTGTTCTGACCAGTCAAGAGTATTATTCATAATAATGCCTAAATTTTTAACTGAGCTACAGTAAGGAATGTCATTACCGTCTACACTAATTTTGTGAATCGATTCAAGGTCAATATTGTTTATAAGACGAGAATATCCAATTATAATGGGTTGTGTTTTGATGGGATTAAGCTTAAGGCCATTTTTCTTTGTCCATTCCACTATCGAATTGATATCCTGATTCATTATTCCAACTGTTTCATTAATTTTTGTTATGGGACAGCTTAAATAGATTTGAAGGTCGTCTGCATAAGTATGGAAACTGGAGAATTTGATAATGGAAGAAAGGTCATTAGCATACAAAGTGAAGAGGAGAGGGCCTAAAATTGAACCTTGTGGTACTCCATGCATAACGTTTTTCCAAGTTGACTTTTTGTCACCGACAGATACACATTGTTTCCTACCTAATAGATAGGATTTAAACCAAACTAACGAGTTGTGACTGAAACCAAGAATAGCCAACTTATTCAGAAGGACTGTATGATCAACAGTATCGAATGCTTTAGAAAAATCAAATAGGGTGAGGATGGTGCATTTTCTTTGGTCCATAGCTAACCTTATATCATCAGTGACACGAAGCAGAGCTGTCTCAGTTGAATGGAATTTTCTAAAGCCTGATTGAAAGTTATGAAGCTTACTATTGTTGTCTAGAAATTTTACAACTTGAGCATGAATGAGTCTTTCTAGCACTTTGGACAATGCAGGTAAAATACTGATTGGTCTAAAATCCTCAACTTTATTGGGTGATGGAACTTTATTTAGAGGGCGAACCAGAGCAAACTTCCAGTTTTCAGGGAAAATGCCTTCTTCAAGTGACTTGTTGAAAATGTATGTAATGGTTGGTAAAACAGCAAATAACATCTTCTTGATAAATTTAATAGGAATTTTGTCTACACCCATAGCATTACTATGAATACGTTGAATTGCTCTGAAAGTGTCTTCTTCTGAGATTGGATGGAAATGAAATTGATCAGTGATCGGTAAATCTAAGTTTGTAACCTGCTCTTCAAGATCATCAATGTGATTAGCAATGACAACTTCGTCGCGTTGGTTAGAGTGTGAAACGAAATGGTCATTTATATTATTCAATGGTAAGTCAATTTGTGGATTCGATTTCTCTTTGCCAAGCCCGAATTCTTTTATTCCCTGCCAAAGTGATTTAGAGTCTTGTCTATTGTTTGTCATAAACGAATTCAAGTACCTAATCTTTGAGTTCCGTAATTCCTGTTTAACCCTATTTCTAAGGCTCCTATACTCTATCAAACTGTCCAAGTCAAATGTCTTTTTAAATTTTCTATGTGCTTTGTCTCTACGTCCCATCATCTTAAGTATGTCTTCAGTCATCCACGGTACTCGTCGTTTTCTATTAATCCTCCTTGTCACATAAGGTGCATGTTTGTCATACAAAGTCAAAGTCCAATTCTCGAAAGTCTTGACCATGTCATCAACTGAGGGTAATGCTTCAATTTGATGCCATGGAGTCTGAGCCACATCAGTCAGGAAGGCGGCTTCATCAAAGTTTTTGAAGTCTCTATAAGTGATAATTTTCTGTTCTGGCTTGGGTATCTTATGGGAAAGTACACAGTAGATCAAATCATGTCTAGAAATAGCTGGGACTGAGATTTGGCCTGCTTGAACAACCTCATTGGGATCACTAACAATGAGAAGGTCAATGAGTGTGTCTGATTCATTAGTATGATGAGTTGGATCGAGAGGTAAAATAGTCATGTTTAGGCATTGGAAAATTGTAGTCAGTTGAAAGTAGTCAAAGTTACGATTTGTCATGTTCAAGTCGGTGTTCATATCCCCCATAACTAGTATACGGTTATAACAAGGCATAAGAGAAAGCAAGGCACTTTCGAAATCTGTGAAATGACCTATTTTTGGTGGGCGATAACAGATACCAACGAGTAATTTATCAGTACTAGATAAGGATAATTCAAGTAGCATAAACTCTGGTCTGGAACAATACTCTTGTTTAGATGTGATTAAAACTTTTGTTTTGATACCTTCTTTCACATAAATTGCTACACCCCCACAAGCTTTATTTAATCTATCATTCCGGAAAAGATTATATCCAGGCAATGCAACAAAATTTGATGAAATACTAGGCTTCAAAAATGATTCGGAAATTCCGATTATATTGAAGTCCTGAAAACGGAAGATTGCTCTGAGTTCATCAATGTGGCAACTGAGGGATTGTACGTTAAGGTGAGCAGCCTTGAAAAGTTTTTTGAAAGAGTGGAGCTTATTTGCTAGAAACATACCTGCGTCATTATTACTATTATTGAAATAATCATACCTACTTGAGGGCGAGCGAGCTGACGTGTCAGTGAGAGGCATCATGGAAGCAGCAGACCAATCGTGAACCGACCTCAGAACAACACATGACGGGGAAAATGGGGATGAAACTGATAAAACTTAACCTAAATGAAAAAGTCTCTTGATTCGAGTGCATTCAGCATGCCTTGACAGTTCGGCTCCCTTCACTATTTAAAGCACTAGTTCAAAACAAAATTCACTAAACACAATAAGATGTAGATGTGTGGAGTTCCGGTGATGAATAATCCTAATGGTGAATAAGACGAAGATTGAGGAAGAGCTGGTAGTGGGAGATCTGGTCCAAGTGGAGATAGAGCGAGTAGGTATCCAGTAGTGGAAGAATCGGGTCCAAGTGGAGGTAAGCGAGAAGGAATCCAGTAGTGGAAGATCGAGTCCAAGTGGAGACAGAGAGAGATGGAATCCAGTGGTGGAAAATCGAGTCCAAGTGGAGATAGAGAGAGATGGAATCCAGTAGTGGAAGATCGTGTTCATGGTGGAGATAGAGCGAAATGGGATCCAGTAAAAACTGAAAAAGAGAAGAAAAAGCCAGCAGAAAAACGAAAAATCTTTGAAGAAAGTTATCAATTATTGAGAAAAGATACATAATACAACTCGCACCTCGGGAGGAAGACTACTCCAACTCGAAAATTGTCAATTTTGATCTTGTGTATTTTAGTTGGTTTCTATGCACTTTATTCGGTGGAAGACTGTTCCAAGTCAAAACTCGTTCCAATTATTCTATAATATATCACAGAATGTTCAGTATTCCTATTTTGAACACCAATGCAATCATTTACAGGAAGACTAAGTCATATTATGAATGAAAACATAAATACAGGCCACTTTTAAGAAGTAATAAGTGAACTAAAACAGTTGGAATCAGAGAAATTGAGCAGAAAATTCTAAGAGCAGAAATCAAGTTTGAATACCTATGAAAATTTTAAAACTGCTCTCCTGAATAAACGACTTTTTTGAGTTGGAACAGTCTTCCTCCCGAGGCACGAACTGATAATGAATAATATCCCCATAAAATTGAAGAGGAATAGTATGATTCAATGTGGGAAAGAATCGAATATTATATGGATAAATATATGGATATTATAATATAATATATGGATACTAGTAGAAGGTAATCAGATAGAAAGAGAAAAGGTAGGAAGATAAATAGATATAGAAAGAGAAATAAACATTTGAACATGCTGGATAGCTAGTGAAAAAATCACAGGGAAAATAATGATAACAATGGGGAAGAAAAGAAGAGAAAGAAGGAATGTGCACAAATGAGAAGAACTTATGAAACTGAACTATAGAATAAGAAATAGAACATCGTATTGTGATCTTGAATTAATCAAGGAGAGAGAAGAAGAAGAAAGAAGAAGAAAAGAAAAAGAAAGAGAAGAAGAAGAAGAAGAAGAAGAAGAGAAGAAGAAGAAGAAGAAGAAGAGAAGAAGAAGAAAGAAGAAGAGAAGAAGAAGAAGAAGAAGAAGAAGAGAAGAAGAAGAAGACGAAGAAGAAGAAGAAGAAGAATAGAAAAGAATAATAATCATCATCGCAAACAACAATATTCAAGTAATCATTACAAATATAAGATCAAGAAGAGAAATTAGAAAGAAAAATAAGAAGTAGAGGAGATGATGGAGAAAGTGATAGATTATTTTAGATGAGTTTTAAATAGGATTGAACGGTGAAGTGTGAAAAATATTATATAGTATTAGAAGTATAATTAACTATTGGGAGTTGCAATGACAATAAAAGTAGTAAATTGAGAACTGTAATATTTTAGTGATGAATGTCTAAGATAACATTAAATGAAACACAGCCCCTATATAAGCATATGAACAGACTACCCTATCCAATTTATTTGAAATTCAGCATTTCGAAAATTATTAATTATGGAAATAATTTTGGTAAGAGATGTAATAATTATTAGTAAGAATAGAGATAATGATTCTCTAAGTACCCTCTGGAGTATAGTAGTTGATGCATTGAACGTAGTTTTGGGAATTAATATCAAGATAAATTATTAATCAGTATCAACAAATGTGGACCTCCTTAGTTTGAAATAATTGTCTCATACATAATCATAAATAGCAGTGGAAAGATTCATTTATAGAACAGAAAGCCAGCTCATGAAAAATGCCAAGGTATATCTATTGTGAAATGTTTTAATACAAATTTCCTATTTTTGTAGTGAAGGGCACCTTAGTAATCGAATCCTGAAATGATTTAATTTACCTTTATTTTTTGAAGGTCGGTCATCCTCTCGACTGTGTGGACCCTCTTGGATCCTCCCTCGCCGATAGAGATCTTGATCCTCCCGTCCGATGACCAAACATTCCTATGCCCATGACGGTCGGCCGCAGCGTTGAGGATCTTGAGGCGCTCCGCGGTCAGATCCTCGCGAATGGTGACGCCGGAACCCTTCAGCTTCCTCTTAGCGTCGAAGATCATCTTCCTGGTCCGGTAGCTGCAGAGTCGAACTATGATGGGTCGGTCCTTGGGTTTAGCTTGCCCTTGTTGAGGTGGTTGACGCCTTCCAACGCGATGCGAGCGGTTGACATCCGCCAAAGTCACGGGCACGTTCAGCTTCTTGTTAAAGACATCGAGCGCCAGCAGGTCCGTGTCTTCTTTGTCACTCTCCGGGATCCCAAAAATACGTATAGAATGTCGGCGCCCATATTGCTCGAGGTCGTCGACCTTCAGGTGACAAGACCCCTCCAGTTCACGAATTCTATCGTGCAGCTGTTTGTTCTCCTCCTTTAATGCCTGAAGTTCCTCGAAAATAGATTTCACAGCCATTGATACAGCACTGTGGACAGACTCTTCGATTTGCTGTCGAATAATGAGGAGGGTCTCTTCGGACAATGCTCCAGAAATAGCTGGCTTCGGAGCATTGACCTCATTCTTCGGTGTGCCTCTATTCGGTCGAACCATCGTGTACCGTTAGGTGGATTTACACTTTTATAGGCGAGAAGGTGAACTGAAGATTTAGGAATGTTTTTTCAAGATAAATAAAAAGAGTGTGAGTTAATCAAAAATATAATTTCACTATTGAATTAAGCTCGAGAAACTGAATAACTAGATGTATAATTTGAAGTGAATTGAACTGTATAACCCTACGAAATATCTGTTAGAAGACGGAGCCGAACTGACACACGTTTACTCACTCGACATAACCCAGAGAGAGAGAGAGAGAGAGAGAGAGAGAGAGAGAGAGAGAGAGAGAGGGAATTTTTCCCTCAAAGGGAAATTATTTTCTCCCTGACAATCGATATATCCAATAGTATGGAGAAACACTTTAAACATAATGGGCGCGGGTTGTACAGCGAAAAATTCTATATGACTTGACAATAATGTTAAGTTTGATTGAGTTCACTGTCAGCTGGAAAGCAAGCTATGGATATTATAGAACTTAGATGTAGAGATAGATCATTAACCTCTCTGTAGTGATAGGGAATTCAAAGGATTCAATTTAATCTGTCAGTATAGCATTAGATGTAGTGAGAGAGAGAGAGAGAGAGAGAAAGAGAGAGTGAGAGAGATATCTCTTTCTCCTTCTTCATCCCCCTCATCGCCACTGGAGCAGTGGAAGGGAAAAATCTATTTTGAGAGAGAGAGAGTGAGAGAGAGAGATATCTCTTTCTCCTTCTTCATCCCCCTCATCACCACTGGAGCAGAAGAAGGGAAAAATCTATTTTGAGAGAGAGATGGGAATTTTTTTTCCTCACAATCGAGAGAGAGAGATATCTCTTCCTCACAATCTATATATCCAATAGTTGATAGTCGATACTTGATAGTCAATAGTCAATAGTTGATAGAGAGAGAGAGAGAGATCTCTTTCTCCTTCTTCATCCCCCTCATCACCACTGGAGCAGGGGAGTGGAAAAATCTATTTTGAGAGAGAGAGCCCCCTCATCATCACTGGGAAGGGGAAGCAAAAATCTATTTTAAGAACAGGGGAAATCTATTTTAAGAACAGGGGAAATCTATTTTTAGAACACCTCCCCACCCGGCGCAAAGGGGCAGGGTGGAGGGATGACCAAGGGTGGTCGATGAGAGAGGGATTTCAAGAAAAAAAGCTTCCTCAAACTATCACCTATAATCTACCATAGAGAAATTAACTAATATTATAAATGTTTTTAGACTCAAATATGTGGCAAATCATATGATTGCCACTGCCACCTGTGATGTTTTCAACTGGCATAGTTTGTTTATCACTTTCATCAGTTTTATTCTCATATTTATCCAGAGTTCAATTTTGTCATTCCAACATTAAAATTATTTAATTATTCATTTAGTTCCATTTAACAATTTCAACATGGGAATCATCAAATTAAATTCCTATATTGGTGACCACGACATGATTTTGACCTGACGTGATCAACAGGAAGCATTTTTACAGATATTTCATGTGAGTAAAAGTTACCTTGAAAATTACCTAATTACTCAAGTTATCCACCACGATGGATTTGAACAAATTTCTGTTCAATGTGAACAGTTCACAAAATGACAGCATCAATTGGATAACTTTTGCCAAGAATTTAAAGTTCTAAAAAAATGTATTTTCAAACCTTTTATTCACCAATAAAAAGATGACATTTTTTCATTGAACACTTTCAAGTTTTAATTTCTACAAAAATGAAAAATACACTCCTGAAGAATGAGTCAAGTAGTGAGCAACATAATGAAAAGAAGACACTTTTTGAATACCGCCAAACGTTTGGACTGAGAGAGAGAGAGAGAGCGAGTGAGCAATATTTCTTGATGAAGCAGGCATAAATGACAGTACTATGTAATTCAGGAATGTGGAAGAAGAGTAAACATTCAAGGATGAAAAATTTGGTTCTAAACACTCAGTTGGAGAATGCTTATAACTGGTTGAAGGCGTATAGCAACCTCTTGCTTTCTTTTCAAAAAAATTATCTTTGAAAGGAAGTTGCTGGCCAGTATACTATGGCAACCCCTTGCTTTCTTTTCAAAAAACTTATCTTTGAAAGAAAGTTGCTGGCCAGTATACTATCACAAGCTACTTGCTGTTTATGAAGCGGTACAGCATTTTCGACCTCTTAGAAGGACATCCCTTCATTATCTGCACAGACCACAAGCCTCTAGTCTATGCTTCCCAACCAATCAACTCCACAAACTCAATCAATCAATAATCAATCAATCAACTTCTACCAATCCAACTCAACCAATTATCATTCAACTCTGAGTTCTCCAGCATACATCCTTCGTGAGACGACTCACCTCAGCATTCTCACCCAGTTCCAGGAAAAAAATGAGCTTTGGATGGCCAAATTGTCTGCCCGGGCCCCCGGGGAGGGGGTAATGCGGCAAATCATATGATTGCCACTGCCACCTGTGATGTTTTCAACTGGCATAGTTTGTTCATCTCTTCCAACAGTTTATTTTCATATTTATCCATAGTTCAATTTTGTTATTCCAACATTAAAATTATTTCATCATTCATTTAGTACTATTCAATCAATTTTGAAATGAGAATCATCAAATTAAATTCCTATATATATTTTCTTTGCATGTGGAAGGTAGCTGAGGCGATAATTTTTTTTTTTATTTCTATTAAAACTAGTCACTAGGACTAACCATTGATTTTGTTCTGTTATTTCTTATCCTAAATTAATTTTTATTGCTAAAGT
The DNA here is from genome assembly GCF_014356525.2 of Nilaparvata lugens. Lineage (NCBI taxonomy): Eukaryota > Metazoa > Arthropoda > Insecta > Hemiptera > Delphacidae > Nilaparvata > Nilaparvata lugens. The sequence continues at coordinate 43,240,475 of NC_052518.1, read as the reverse complement.
CTTCAAGTGAAGCCTACAGTTCCAATCTATAATTTCACTACTTTAAATTATTCCACTACACTTTTATTCAATATACTTTAATCACTCCACTAGCACTACACCAACTCGAAGGGCTTTGTTCTCTTCAACCTCCTAGTGAGTTCAGTGTTGTCTAGGAGTTGGATGAATTCGGTGTTGTCGTGTTGATGAAGACGTGACTCATGATGGGCTGCCAATCGTCTTATCTCACAGGTCACATAGGGGATGTGCAGATGTCGGTGAAAATCGCTGTTTCTTATGTACCAGGGCACATTCACCATGTTCCGCAGTACTTTGTTTTGGAATGTTTGAATCTGACTGATGTTAGATGTTCTAGAGCAGCCCCAAAGCTGAATTCCATATGTCCAGACAGGTTTTAGAATTTGTTTATAAATCAATATTTTGTTGTCCAATGAGAGTTGTGATTGTCTGCCCAACAGCCAATAGATTTTACTGTATTTGAGTCCCAGCTTACTCCTTTTCATCTTGATATGCTCTTTCCATTTCAACTTGGCGTCAAGAGTCATTCCAAGGTATTTTGCTGTGTTGCTGTGTGGTACTACATTCCCATTCAGATTTATTCGAATCAGGTCATTGATAATTTTGTTTGTGAAGTTGATATGAATAGACTTCATCTCATTTAATCGAATTCTCCATTTTTTGGTCCAGTCACTGAATCTGTTGCTAGCATTCTGTAGTTTTGTGGCTGCTTCTTGTACTGTTTCCCCCTCTGCCAGTATTGCAGTATCATCAGCAAAAGTAGCTATTGTCACTGCATCCAATTCAGGAAGATCTCTTGTGTACAGAACATAGAGAACTGGTCCAAGAACACTACCCTGTGGAACTCCAGCCCTTATTTCCTTCAATTTGGAGACGTCTTCACCTTGTTTTACTCTGAATAATCTGTTGTTGATCTATGATTTTAAAAGTTTTACAAGTTGAGTGGGGAGAATTTCATGAAGTTTAATGATCAGTCCTTCATGCCACACTTTGTCAAATGCCTGTGCCACGTCAAGGGACATTGCTGAACATATCGATTTTTTCTCTAATGACTTCTCTATTACATTGGTGATTCTATGTACTTGGTACAGGGTTGAGTGCTTCTGCCTGAAACCAAATTGATAGGCTGGTATCAGATTCCTGCTACTTATGATGGGAGTCAATCTCTTCATTAGCAATTTCTCAAAAAGCTTTGAAATTACAGGTAGAAGAGATATTGGGCGGTATGATTTTGCTTCTTGAGGACGTTTCCCAGGATTTTGCAACATAATGACTTCTGCCACCTTCCAAATTGTAGGAAAAATGCTGTAATTGGAGTGATGCATTGAATAAGTATGTTAGCTGACAATACCTTTCCTTGGAAGTTTCTTCAAGATTTCACCTGTAATCAGATCAAACCCAGGTGCTTTTTTGGTATTCATATTATATTTTATTTCTTCTTGAACCTCATTTATAGAAACTGGATCAATCTCTGTATCTAAATCATACATTATATCTTCTTCAGGATCAATTTCAGATTGAATGTTGTTTGGCTGGAAGATTTCTTCTAGATGATAAGCAAATAAATCTGCCTCTTCTCTGTTATTTCTTGCCCAAGTACCATCTGGTTTTCTAATTGGCGGGGAATGTAATATTGGCCGCTTAATTCTTTTTGTTGCTTTCCATAATGAATAATCTGTACTGGCATCAGCTGTCAAATTTTGAAGGTAGTTATTAATGGATTCCTCAGTTAGTTTCCTTATCTCTCTTCTCAATTGTTGTGTTCTGTTATTCAAGATATTTTTGTTAGCAGGATCACGAGTTTGTTGCCATCTTCTTCTTGCCCTTCGTTTCTTTAAAACAAGTTGTCGAATCTCCAGAGGGTAATTGCATCCTTTTGTTTCCCTGGTATATTGTCTGGTGTTTTTCCAGGCTGATTTCTTGATTTGCCAAATTAAATTTTCTGCAGCTTCATCTAGCTGCTCAGTTGTTCTAAGTGGAATATTCAAGTTGATTTCATTCTCCAAATCCACTTTAAAAGCTTCCCAGTCTGTTGTTCTGTTGACTAACATTGGTCTGTCTTCTTTCTTTATTATTCGTCCATTAAGTGTGAGAATAACAGCTGAATGATCAGAATCCAGGTCAAAGCTCTCTTCAATGTCGATGAAATTACTGGATATTCTCTTTGTTATGAAGAAATCTGGAAGATCTGGAGTTTTATTCAAATCTGTTGGCCAATACGTAGGTGTCCCTGTTGAATAGAATTCGCAGCCCAGCTCCTGGATAGAGTTCTTTTCCTTTGGTAGTCGTGAGTCTTGAACCCCAATCCTCATGCTTGGCATTAAAATCTCCACCCACTATGAATCTATCTCCAAGCTGATGAATAATATTTGTATAATCATTTTTCTTTAAATTGTAACATGGTGGAAAATATGCAGCTCCAACAAGTATTTTCTGGTTGATGGACTCTATTCCAACTACAGTTAGCTTTATTTCATTACTTTGAATACTGAAGTCTTCATAGTGTTTAATACTCTCCTTCACTATTACAGCACTTCCACCTCTCGCTTGATTTTGAGGATGAATAGTTTCATAAACATTATATTCATTGATTTTGAAGTGAGTCTGCTCAGTTGAATGGGTTTCAGAGATGAGGCAAACATCTATATTTTGTGTCTTTAGAAATATTTCCATCTCTTGTTTTCTATTATTATTGATATTATTTATCCCATTGGCATTCCAGGTAGCAATCCTTATATCTTGTTGGCTCGCAATATTCATTTCCTAGTTTTCTTCTCAATACTCTTACTCTTCCCTTCCAAGCTGTCAAGTCGTCCAGAAAGAATATTTAAACTGTTCAAAATTTCCTGCAAAACCTTATTGACTTCAACTGGTTGTTGTTGTTGTTGTTGTTGTTGTTGCTTTGGTTGGCTCTCCTGTTGTAGGCTTGGAGTGAGTTTCGTTACTTGGGAATAGGATATTTCTCCAGTGTACTTTTTTGAAGTGAAGTTTCTCTGTTTAGTTATATGTGGTACTTCGCTACTACTTTTAACTAGGTTTTCCTTTTCAGTTCTTCTTCTCTGAAGTTCTTTAGCAATGAGACAGCCTCTGTAGTTAGCTGGGTGAGCCTCAGCATAATTGAAACATTTGGCCGGGGTTTCTTTAGCCTTAGTACATGAAATAGTCCAGTGTTTTCCAGCACACTTCACACACACAGGTTCATGTTGACAGTATGTCTGTGTATGACCAAATCATTGACAACGTTTACACTGTGGAATCATTTTATTACTTCTAATTGATTCAATTTTCACTTTCATGTAGCAAATATGTTTAATTTCAAATATTCTTTTTGTATCTTCTGTATTCTTGAATGTTAACATGAACATTGGAAGTCTGATAATGTATTCTTTTCCATCTTTCTTCACTTTTATCATTTTGTTGACAGCACTGATTATTTGAAAGCCTCTGCTTAGAAGATTGTTCTTTATATCCCCTGAATCGCATGATGGATGAAGCTCTTCAGCCATGACACAAATTGGACGAGTTTGTTTATTTTCGTACATGTGCCATTCATATTTAGCTTCATTCAACATCTAAGTTAAATCTCTGTATTCATGTTCAGTTTCAACATTCAATTTTAGCTGGTTGTTGTTCATCATGTTGGCACTGAAATTGAGATTTTTCGATTTCAATGCCTCTTTAATTTTTGAATACTCTTGTATATTGCCTTATATGACTGGCGGTGGCTTGTTTCTCTTTTCTGTCGGTTTCATACTTGTAGAATCAGTTGCAGGCCTTATTTTTTCTGGTGAGTCACGGATTTTTCTCTTCTTTTGTTTAGGGAGAACCCATGCAGTCTCTGATGCTAGCATTTTCTCTTCTTCCCCCCAATTCGGTGGTGAATAACTTTTATTGCTACTTCTAGAAAATGCTGGTTGCATTGTATGTGAAGCTGAAGATTGAAGATTCTGTGTGGTTGTAGATGCTGATGAAAATATCTCTTTCAGCTGATTAATCTCCAACTGTGCTCTCTCCAACTCCTTTTCCAGTTTATGCATTCTTTCTCTCTCTTCACTCTGTTGGAAAGTGACTTCTTTCCATGCATTGTACAAAAACTGCTCCGTTGCAGTTTTTAGTTGGTTCGTTTTTAGAAATGATTCTGGGGAAGTGTTGACGTTTCCAGTCATTGACGCTGGTTCAATGCTCCTAGCCGGTGTTAGTTGACTCATAGTTGCGTCGTCATCTGTTTCCTCCTTCTCTTCAAACTCTGGCAGTAGGAAGGTTGGCAATCTTTTAGGAGTCGACATTCCTCACATTCTTTACATTCCTCAGCCGGACTAGATGATAATTCAGCACTGAACTGATTTTTCGGCACAGGGCACTGAACTCGTGCACAACAATTAAAACACTGGACTCAGCACTTTAACTATTGCATACACTATTTCAACTACTCTCACTAAAAAAAACTATGTCTGCTCGCTACGACTGCTCGATTGATACTGAGGTGATAATAATCCCAAAACCTGGAAAAGAGCCCCACAACATCTCATCATACCGGCCAAAATCTTTGCTTCCAGTAATGTCAAAGCTCATGAAGTACTAAGCTTTGACAGCTTAGCAAAGAAGTACTAAACAATAAGTTGAAAAAAATACTTCCAAAGCAATTCACAGACATCTCACTTTCATATTTAACTGGACAATACTTCAGAGTGAACCTTGAAGATGCTTATTCTGGACTAGGAGAAATAGAAGCAGGAGTACAACAAGGGAGTGTTTTGGGGCCGATTCTCTCTCTTCTGTTTACAAGTGATACATCATGTCTCGAGAATAGTACAATAGCTAATAGCTACATTTGGCAATGACACAGCAATATTAGCTATAGATGACAAGATTGGAAGTGCCACAGCAAAACTTCAAAGATCTCTCAGAAAAATTGAAGACTGGACAACAAAATGGAAGATTGAACTCAATGAAGCAAAATCAGTTCATATCAATTTCATCAACAAGAGGGCTCAACCCTCACCAATAACCATTAACAATCAAATAGTACCATTTTCAATGATGCCAGGTACCTAGGTATGACCGTAGATGTGAAGCTTTGCTGGAAGGTCCATGTTAAGAAGAGAAGAGAAGAGCTGGGAATAAAATACAAGAGACTCTGGTGGCTGATTGGAAGGAACTCCATCCTGTCAATTCCAAACAAAATACTACTGTACAAGCAGATTCTAAAGCCACTATGGATGTATGGTATACAACTTCGGGGGTGTACCAAAGACAGTAACATCAAAGTCATATAAAGCTTCCAAAACAAAGTGGTGAGAAACATTGCTGATGCTCCTTGGTACATCAGAAACAGCGACCTTCACAGAGACCTGCAAGTCGACCTGGTATGCAGCGAAATCCAGAGGCATGCAGAGTATCATGAGGCCCGACTCCACCAACATGACAATATCGAGGAAATCCAGCTGCTGGAAAATGAAGGATTGGTGAGGAGGCTGAAAATGAAGAAGCCATTCAAACTGGTCTAGTGCTGATTCACATGTCTTGTGTCCAGTGAAAAGCAGAGCAGTGGAAATAAGTGAAACCCACCTGTGTAGTACAGTCATAAGTAGTGTACTAATAATATTAGAATTTGAATAGGAGACTCTATAGAGGATTCTCTTGTATTATGAAGTATTCATTCATATTATAGGACAGAAGAAAGTTGCTCATTAGTCCTTAGACAAGATAGCAATGTATCTTTGAATAAAAAGAAAAGGTGATAGAGTTATGGAATGAAAATGATAGGGGTCAATTACCTCTCAGCACGGCTATGTCTGAATTTCTTCAATCTAATTATGCCAATATTTAGTACCTTCAATGGGGAAATTTTTACGTTAACGGTAAAAGAGGGAATACCTGTACAGCATGAATGTGACAAATGTCAAATGAGTAGGGTGAAAAGGACAGAGGATGACCAAAATCAGCTGTTTTGACCCCACCAGCGCTGAACCCCCCCCACCACCACCACCCCTCAGCAAATTTGTGACGTCACGTGACAGCAGGTTAGTGACGTCATCAGCTGGTCAGTGATGTCACTTGACCTTGAAATTTCCCGCCACAAATTTCCCTCCTTTTTTTCTTCCAACCTCAAACTAGATTATCTTTCTCCCCCCCCTTCCCGGGCCAACATAACCACAAAAATCTTTTCCCGCCATTAGCGGGGTGCACGCGCACGCGCGCACGCTCCCTGTCCAAGTATTGATTTGATTTCACAGACACACAATTGTTGTGCATCTAATAGGCTATTGAAATTAAATATTAATAAGTAGTGGTAGTAGCAGCAATCAAACAACACTATTGATTTCCTCCTTACCCAGTAAGGAAGCATTTTCAGTGTCACACCAGTCCAAGTATTGATTTGATATATAGCTGGTTGCATAAACAACCCCTTGTTTCTTACCCCTGTTTACTACCTTTGGTTAGCTTGACACTATGAGCTATTGATTTTCTTTTTTTTGGCTAACAAGCTGGGAGGAATGGTGGGAGGGCGGGGTGGCAGCGGCTTAGCTTAGTCTGTAATTGTTACTATTGATTGAAATGTCTTTGTGGCCTACACAACCACTTTTTTTCTACCCCTTCCCCATTGGGGTAGGCATGTAAAACTGCCACAAGACAAACTTGCTATATTGATTTTCCTCTAGAACAACAACTGACACAGTTTTCAGCTGTGTGTTTAATGTAGTTGGAGTTAGGAATAGAGAAGAAAGAGAGAGAGAGACAGTGTGAGTTAGTTATGCTTTTTTTATTAACACATTATGGAATGAACACACAAAACTTTTGATTTTCTTCTGAATAACAAACAAGAGTGACAGTATTTTATAACAAACAAGAGTGTTAGTAACATATAATAATATTAACAATAATAATTAAAAGATTTATATTATAAACATGAACACTATAGAGTGTGTTAGTGGCATACAAGTCACAAATTTGATTTGACAAACACATACACAACTATAAAAAACACTATGATTTTCTTCTGAATAACAAAACAAAGAGTGTCAGTGTTGATAGTAACATATAATAATTACAATAATAAGTGAAAGATTTATATATAAAACATGAATACACACACTATAGAGTGTTAGTGGTAGCATACAAGCCACAATATAAGGTTGATGATGTTGATGATGGTGAGGAGAACAAGAACTATAGTAGTATTTCACTATTAATAATTATGTACCTTTCAAAAGAAATGACGAGAAATAAAATGATGCACTGTTTGACTTTACAATTGTTTCAACAAATGTAAAATCACTTTTTTGTACTGTCAATTCTATTTTAAACCATAGTCTGTTAATATTCATTTTGAATATGAATTTAACACAATAAGTTCCACAATTTTCTTGTTGAACACAAGCTGATACAATTGCAGTATCTGCATGTCTTATTCTCATGCATTTTTGTTCAATATTGTAGCTCATTTCAATGGCATCAACATTCAACCTAATAATCTTTGATATCATCTGTAACACACACAATAACACAACCAATAAAATTATTGCTACTACAACTTGTTTTCTTTAAGGTGAAGGAGAGGAGGATGTGGAGGTAGAGGAAGAAGAAGAAGATGTAACAGGCAAATTCTCATCTGTTAATAGTGGAATTTTATAGTGTCCTAAAGCTAATGTACTAATTTTATCTCTACAGATATACCTTTTTTCATCTTGACAACTAAGCGCCTTTCTATTTTGGCAAATTGTCATTACTTTATGGTTTTTTGATCTAATTAAATTTTGTCTTCTGTACACCTCTCTACCTTCGAATAGACAATTTAAATAGTCTTGGAATCAAATCAAATCAAATCAAATAGCTTTTTATTCACAAAACATAATACAAATTCATGAAATTCATTTACACATTTAACAGTGAATACTCTCCACAAAGACTTGAGTCTGTGAGTGGAGAGTGAGTTCTTTCAAGTTGATTGACATTATGTTCTCATGTTTTGTACATATAATTAAAACTATTTCAATTGAATCAAATAATATTCATCAGCAAATCGAGAATGAAATGAAATGTATTGATTAGACTTTGGATGTTGAGCTGTTAATTCGCGTGACAATATACATCGTTTTACCCCTTTAGCCTTTTTAATTAGTCCTACTTTACATTCAATCTCTAATATATCTTCTGTTTCTTTATCAAAATGTTGTTGTTGTTGTTGACTAATAATTTCATTATACAATCTACATGCCCATAGTTTTGACCATAAACCTAGAAACTGATAAGGAGCTTTAGAAGCAAATTCATCTTTCATCTTACCAACAACCATACGGTTATGTGTGGAATAACATGGATGATCTGCAGGATAATTTGATGTGTCTAGCCAATATTTTAAATCTTCATTTATGCACATGTCACAATAGAGATCCTTTGTTTTTATCAGGTATAAAAGACTATCTGTGTCCTGATATAAGAGTTTGGCACAGGGACCATATATCTTTTTAATTACATCATAATGGAATGAATACATTACTGTTTTACTCAAATCTAAAACCAAAAAACCAATGTAAATAGGGTTGTTTAGCAAAATATTCTCTTTGTGTAGAGTTATACCGCATATGTTCTTCCCAAAAATCAATCAATCTTTGAACAAGGGGCGAGCAATATATTTCAATAGCGATTTCTCGTTATTAATCAACTTCAAATCCATTTGTTTCCATAAATTCATACAAGATCGACCGAAAAAAACATTGTTGAGTAATTTGTGGAAATCTTTTTGAAATTTATTCTTGGACTATTATCTTAGCTGTGTGTTCAAACTTATGTATGGTTCTAGAAATTTGCTTTGTTCAAAAGAAATGCCTTCACAAATGTTTGTCAATTTAGATCTGTGTTCTATTGCTTGTTTCAACAGTAAATAGTGGCATACATAATTTGTGTGATTTGTAAGTGAGGTTATGAGTTGAGTCTGATTGGATGGGTAAACTTTTTGATTTCTTGCCAGACAAGGGAAATCATTGTGCATGTCGTGTTATTCTACCGGATATTCAATGTCGACTTCCAAAACATAGCCTACTGTTTGGTCCTCGCTCCCAAGCAGGTAAGGCCAGCAGGTTGTAGTAGATTGGAGGTTAACGAATCCAAACTATCGGGTAAAAATTTGTACAAATCAAGAAATCTGAGATGGAATCGATTGGACAATTGTATAGTAAATGATATATACTTTTCACTTGTCTGAGGAATTACTTGTGATTTATGAGTGCAGAGACAATTAGGTGGGTATCATAAGATGCTGAATTGTGTAGAAATACTGTGATGTATGTTTGACGTTGTCTTTGTAAGTTACATGCATTGCAAAGAGCAGTCCTGTAGTATCCAGTGAGATGACAATGATCATAAACTTTATCGTTTCCAAAAGGCTTTTCACATGCATTGCAAAATTTTGCATCAGAATGCATTTGCTCTTGTTCTCTAGTTGATGGAAACATCCCAATATGATGTTTATCTATCGATTCTATGAACTGGATAGCATATTCAGTTAAAGTGGTTAGAAAATGTATAGCAGCATTTTCACCTCTATAGAGTATAGGATGCAATGGTATTTTCTGTGATAGTGGCAAACTGTCCGGTATTTGTGTTTCATCTCTAACTAAATACAAACAGTAGGACATTACAACATGATTATGTTTAGTGTTTGTTGCTTGATTCCCTCTCTTTAACCTCCTCCTCCTTGCAGTGCTATTGATTTCACCGGTTGCCTTGGCTTCTCCATTATCACATCCATCATCATCATCATCATCATCATCATCATTATCAGACTCTGAGTTTGATGGTGGTGGTTTAACAAGATGACATTCGAAATCAGCATAACAGCTTAGGGGTAGTTTATATTTTCTCAATGGGTTTTTAAATTCTAAAACTGGTGGTGTTCCATCCTCTAGCATTTTAGGCATAGAAACTCTTGTAACTTTTTGTTGAGAACAATATTCTCTGTGTTCTTTCATCCGTTTTTCTCTGTCTCGACTAAGTGTATAATGAGTGAAACATCGTCGACAGATAATTATTTTTCCATCATGTTTAGTTAGTTGTTTCCTAATAAGTTTTTCAAAATCAACAATTAAACAATAGTGAGTTTTGGTTTCTACTTTACATGTAGCTACATCAACAATATCAGTTGCCCCCTCCTCCTCCTCACCACCTCCCTCCCCTTCCTCATCTTCATCGTCCGCTTTTTCAACAAGCAGTAATAAATCAAAGTGGTCTTGTCTAGTTGTTTTGCTAATTCAACACAGATAAATTAGATTTTTATCGTCAATTCCGAATACATCAACAGAAACTGTTGGGTTATCCTTTTCGAATCTATCTAGTTGACAAATTGGGGTTGGAAAATCAATGTTATTGAAATTATATAGTTGACTGTTCTTGTTTAACAAACAAAAATAATGATTATCAACACAATATTTACAACTACCTCTAATGTGTCACGCTAGTATCGCATAAATGAAACATTTAGAATCTGTTCGATTCTGTGGGTTTATAATACAATGTTTAGACAATATACTCTTGGGTAGCTCAATATATGAAGACCCCTTTTGATCTTTCAATGGTCTGTATCTATTAATTCTTAGCATCAATCCGTCAATATTTCGTAATGACCAACCACTGGATTTACCTTGATAATTTGTCTCTTCTATGAGTAAATTAAAAAATGAATCGTGAATCTGTTTTGGTAGATTGTCTAGTGATGTTACAATGAAATTGATTGTTTTAAAAGCCACATCAGCTAACTCAACAATTTCTTCACTGTCTTTGATTTTCTGATATGTAGATTCCACAACAATATTGAATTTTAAAGCCCCACTTGCATGAAACTTGTGAGCCAATAGACTGTAAATATAATTCTCTAAACCATTGAACATTGGGTTATAGTCTATGAATGGTTCGTGACCTGATTTACTATGTGCAAAATTATTATGATAATAAGTTTTTAGGCAACCTCTAAATTCATTTTCTAACAAACTAAACGGATTATAATTATCTGTTTTGTCCTTTAAATTCCCCGCTCCACTAACACCTGGCTGCAGCAGTGGTCTTTTTCCTTCTGCAGTTTGTGCCAATCGTTTCCTTCTAATAGGAGCCATATTTGTAGTTACTACTACAATTACCTATGGTAGAAAAAAAACATAATACAGCAACAATATTTACATAAGTGTGTGTGTGTGTAAAGTAACAATAAACTAAATGATTATTATCTGTTGTTTTCTATTGTGATAATGTACACTTGCTTTGGTATATTTTAATATTAAAAGTTCTACCATATGGTTGAACAGACATCAAATAACCAGTCATGTCAATTTTATTCTTTTTTTCGTCAAATTTGAACATTTTCTCGTTGAAGTAGCGTTCTGGTAAAACATACGACTTGTTGAGGCCATCAACTCCACTAAAACTCTATCACCATGTTGTGTTTTCAAATGTGCAGCACTTATCATAGGATAGTTTTGATCTGGTATCAGTTCTTGTAAGCACGTAAATTTATAAGAAGCTGTTTCCGCTGAAATTGCTTTGACTAATTCTTCAGCTGACATCTGAAAGTCATGGTATTTATTCGGTACAAAATAGTTTATTACACAATGATAATGTTTGATCTTGAACTTTATCTTCCTTTAAACAATAGATTTTTCCTATGTCTGCAAGTAAATTTTGATAGCAGTCACCTAAAATTCGTTCAGATGTTGTGGGTGTGCTTCTTGAGGTTGGAAAAAGACCAGACCACAATTTATAATTCACAAACGACGGTAAATTTGGTATGTATTTATGAGTGATATATGAGTCCAAGTGGTATAATCAAAAAGTTAATTTTATTCAATTGCAATACCAGATTTCACCATCCATGGCTAGAATATGTTCAAAAGAACATGGAGGTATGTGCAAAAATCTGAATGGGAGATACCAAACATTATTAGCAATCCTTTTAGCATTATTCAATGCTAAACTATAAGATGAATAGGTTATTTTCATATTTCCAACTGAATTACACAAACTTTCCATATCTTTTCGTAATTCGACACAGGTCCATCGTTCATTTGGTGTTATTATTTTTTTTTATACTGGAGAAAAAAATGTTATGATAATATTTACTCTAGTATTTTTCACGTTAGTGTGTGTGTGTGTGTGTGTGTGTGTGTGTGTGTGTGTGTGTGTGTGTGTGTGTGTGTGTGTGTGTGTGTGTGTGTGTGAGTGTGTGTGTGTGTGTGTGTTGGAACAAGGTATAATACGGGGAGACAATCAAGTATACACAGCACATTAAGGGGAGGTGTGTACACTAAGGGGAGACCCCGTATTGTCACTGCTCAATTTTAGTGAAAATCACCTCTACATGCTTAAAACCATGTAAAAACATAATAAAAAAAAATCTCCCCATTTTGTTAGTACTCTACCTAATTGGGATACACTCCAGTTCCCGAAATTGCCACCACGTTGTGCTACAATCGCTAATACACACTCACACAGAACTCATTTACGGATTGAGCATACAATGCAGGGTACTTGCATATCCCTGCAAATCTCCATTGTCTCCTCCACTGTTCGAAGTAGCTGGTTTGCTATGGGATTTGCCGTGAATTCATAAATCAGCAGCTTATTTCCTGTTTCGTTCAGACTCATTGATTCACAGATTAGCGAATTCATAGTTTATTTTTCTGTTCATTCACTTGTGACATGAGAAGGGAGCGAGGATACATGCTTGCAGAATGTATTGTAGTACTGATTCTTTAGTTATTTGGTACAAATAGTCTGTAAATGATGATTCTTCACAAAAAATACACTCTGCTAACCTCACAGTCTTTGAAAATACCTGTTTTTCTCCATGTAACTCGAAAACCATTCATAGTGAAAAAATCCAGAACCCAACATTGTATCTCAAGACCAGGATAGTCTATGATAAAATGAAATTTGTCTCTTTGCTTTTCCCCATATTGTCATTTTCTTCTGTGTCTGTCAATATACTTGCGAAAACTCTCTTGTGAACCTCAGATTGAATATTTTACTTGTGTATGATATGCTCACTTCGTGTGAAAAGACTTTGTTCCGGAGAAAAGATTTAGTAATCATACCCTGCTCAAAAAAATTGTAGTCACTAGTTCTCAGATGGGGAGGGAGACCGCGCGGGCAATTACTCAAAGAGTCAAGGCATTCCAAAATGATTTATCTTTGAGAAAATGAAGAATGAGCAATCAGAGTTGTGTGAGCAGTGAGTCCTTCCAGTTCATATTATTAAATAATCCAATTTGGGTAGCTGGGAGTTTCTCAACAATTCACCATAAAATGGAGTACGGTAATCTATCACTATCAGAAAGATATAGCAGTTCCGAAATCTCTATTTTTTCAAATAAGCACAAATAGCAAAAACGCAATGTAGACCAGGGGTTCCCCAGAAAAATGTTTTTACGGATTCCCTCATCTACCAGCAATTTCAAGGACCAACTTGCAATTTAGAGTTGGGAGGCACTGTGAAACGTGCACTTTCTTGAATCCCAGTACTGAGTAGCTTATATCCATACGTGGAATGTTTATTCGAATGTTATAAATGTATTCTTATGATAAGCCAAATTATTAATTTAGAATTTTCAGTTTATGGATTGTTTCACCTATACTAGTCACAATCATAACCGACAATGAATTAGAATAAAAATAATTAATAAACGTGGGGAAGGATAGTGGTTCCATCAATCGCATGTTGAACTAGCGAAAGAAATTTATATAAACTCTACATATATCAACTACTTATTTCTCAATCAGAAAAATAACTTATTTATCAATCAGGAGAGCGTTATAGATTCCCAGTTTATTTATCCTAGCTATAATATTAATCTTGAACAGAAATCAAGAAAAAGAAAATTATATGAATCCTGTCCTTGTCAAGATGAATAAAATAAGTTGGTGCATGTACTCAGGTTTTATTTAAATACTGTAGAAATGGTCAGTTGTGGTATTGTTTGGAAAACTGTAAGTGGGGTTGTATTATACATTGAATTATAAACAAGCACCTGTCAGGCAGTTCTGGTTTATTACTTTGGCATTTCAAAACCTCAATTCAATAGATCTTGTCCAGAATAGAGTCTGTTCCACAAGTAAAGGATTGGTTCGCAGCTTAACCAATGAGAGATTGGATATGATAGACTATCATTTCCAAATATCTCATTTAAGATTTGATGATAATGCATTATTTATCTTGAATTGTGATTCACCTTAATGTGTGATGGGGTTAAATATTGAACAAAAGTAGACCACATGCAAGGGACTACTCCTACCACAATTATGATTGGAACATTCATTCGATTGAAACTACTTAATCAGTTTTGCCAGTTTGTACTTTAATTTTTATTTTTACAAAAAACTGGAATGAATGTGAAATTCTTGTATGCATGATATCTTTGTGAGTTCTCAACCAATTTTGTTCTATAGATATGTGAATAAGATGTCAAGTCTAAAGTGTTGAAAAATCAACCATGAATATAAGTAGGCTAATAAAAGAACCAAATTTTGATCGTTTTATATTTATAGGAATATGATTCCACAATGTGGAGTTTTACATTTCCAAGTCATGAATTAATTGATGAGCCTCCTTGATAATTACTGTTACATGTCTATCTTTTCAAGAAAGAAGCATAATTTATATTATTTAGTACTCAACTGAACAATATTATCTCCAATTGTGTACATCTGTACGCAAGATATGTAACGAAAGGAAGGACGTACAATTTCGAAATATATAATAATAATAATAATATTGAGGGTGATGCCCACATAAGCTCTTAGGGTTGTGCGTGGGTATTCAGTGAAAGGGATGATGATGAGAGATGACGACTAGGCTACTTTTTAGGTAGTCGGGACCGATGACTTATTGTCTCCTTCTAAAGATGGAGTGGCCATATCCATGTGATTGAGATGTGGTCGAAAACTTTTGCCCGGGTCGAGATTCCAACTCCAGTTCTCTTGATTGTCAGACCGTTGCGTAATCACTTACTCCAGTGGTTCTCAAAGTGTGGGGCGTGACCCTAAAGGGAGGCGCGATGATTCTTAGGGGGGGCGCGAAGCTTGGTTGAAAAATTATATGAATTTACTTCTAAAATAATTACTATAAGCATCTTTCTCCTTTCATCCTTTTATTATTTATTGATTGATACAATAAGTACATCATCAAAATTTAAGGGTTCTAAATTGATTGGGTTATGTATAGAACGTGCTAAACTCAACTAAATAAGTATTGAGTGTAAAATATGTAGGTAATATACGTACGTATACGTATATGTACAACATGCACAGTAGTCTATGCTTATACATGTAGGGGGGCCCGGCTTACAGCTGAATTATGCAGGTGGGGCTCAAAAAAAAAAGTTTGAGAACCACTGACTTGCTCCAACGAGCCACCCATGTTCTCTCTATTTATAGTATATCTTATATATATTGAGAAAGAAGCCTATTGAGATTTGTAACATTGATAAAAAGTTATAACGAAATGAAACTTCTCTAAAGGCCCACATTCACGACAGAGCCAAATCCACAGAACATATTCTCCAATTGGCTACGAAACAGCTGTTGGTGAGAATCAGCCAATCGGAGGATATATTCTTTGTATTTGGCTCCGTTGGCTCTGTCGTGGAAGGAGGCCTTAAGAGAAGTTCAGTGCTAATCTGAACAACTTCATTGTTGTTATCTATGTTGCAGCTGATATTCAAAATAAGCTTTTTTCAGTCGATTCACTCGAGAATGGTTGGGGTTAGAGTAGCGGTTTGTCGTCTTGGCTGTCGCAAGGAAATCTTCACATGAATAAAGAGTTCGGAGAGGGCTGGAAATGATCTTCCAATTGAGGCATCCTTGATAAGTCTAATATAATATAGGTTTGAAACGGTTTCTGAGTACAGCGAATCACAGAGTGCCCAAATAGAAGTCGAAATTTGATCTCCATTTCTACGGTAATCTATTGACATGTATGTCAAAACAAAGCCTCTGGCAAAATAAATTAATGAATTTTTGTGAATAATTAATAAATTTATCGAGAATTTGATGTCTTACCAAACACTTATGTTCAACAACTGTCTTATTATGATCTTTCAAAACATAGAAGTATAATATCTCATTCCAATATTCTATCTTCAAGGGTTACCGTGCTTTGTTTTTTGGTTATTGAAAGTAGAACTTATCTAGTCCCAAATTGTATAGAAGAATCTTCTCCTTGATTTGCAATGAATATATCGTAATAATAAAAAATAGTATCATGGTCATTGGTGTTAGCCTCTCATCAGCAAGGTAATCATGAAAGTATCAATTGATCGAATTCAAAAAAAATTATTCATTCATCTACAAATCCCATTCCTCCCCGAATAGTATGTTGAAAGTGTACACAAAAACCTCCTCGTTTTGTGGCTTTAATGTGTAATTATTTTGCATCTACTGCTCGAAGTAACTGCTATTGCTTTGGCCTTGAACTCTCAGTGATGATTCAGCAGTCAGTTAATTTTCAGAATAATTTATGGTTTTCTCAGCTCACAGGTGACAGATCAGTTTCAGACGTGACATTGCAATTACACACGAAAAGTAATTTCGATAATCTAAATAACACATGGGTAATGCCTGCAAAACAGAAGTTTTGAGTGCTGCCAGCGAGTAGCAATAGAAATTCCCAATAAAGAAACTCCAATACAAAAATAGATAAATAAGTTCAATATGAATGATCTTTTAATAAATATTTATACTTGATCAACATGGAATTAATCAGTAGGCCTATGTATAATACCATATCATGTTTTTTTTGCATACATCCATTCTTCTGAATAGGCTACATTGTTTATAATTTTCATGTGAATAATATTTACAATAGTTTTGCATCACAATATTTTATTGTAATTAGTCATGATCCTTTTTTTATTGTGTTATCCTTTTGTATTTTCTATCTACTTAGACTTTTCACTCACTTTCAATCTTTTGATGAATGGATGCACATTCCATAATTCTATTGAGTGTTTGATTTGATCTGAAGTAATAAAATCTTGAGCTTGGCATTTGAGGCTCAAAAATATCTCAACATATCCTTACAGCAGGCTACCCACAAAAGTTTTACATCATGATAACTTAGTTTTTGTAATGAATAATAATTATTTTTATATCATATTTTAAACTTTTCACTCTATTTCATACTATTTTCCTCACTTCCAGTCTTCTGATGAATGGATACATTCATTCGATAATCCATTGATTGTTTTCATCGATGAATTGGCATGAGATTGGCATTCTAGGCTCAACAACAGCCCATCATAATATTTTTTTTTAAATGCTCTAATCATTTTATTTCTCGAGTGTTATGAGATGTTCTAATTTATTCTATTTGCAAAAGTATGAGACATTTTCTACAAATTTTTGCAGTTATTCATATCTGATCAACATAATATTATTATGATTATTATTTTGCAAGATCATGTATATATTTATTTTCAATATATTTGACATTAAAATCCTTATCAAAAACCTATTAAGTTATTATAATTTATCTAAACCAAATGTAAGCTTCTAAGCATTTATGTCATTACTCACAAAAGCTCCATGAAAAGCTTTATTGTATACTCAAATAATAAAATTTTGTAAATTAGTTCAGTAAGTTGTGACTCGTGAAACATGATAACAATTATTCTTTTGAGTTCTTTTAATCTATTGCAATACACCATTAAAATTTAATTAGTTTTTTATTGTTGTACATAATTTCTTTACGGAAAGTATGCAACATACAGCATATCTCTTGCAGTTATTAAAGGCTTGATTAACATGAAATTATCAAGTACTAGGAATATCAGCTTTCAAAATTGTTTTTTTTTAATGCATCCACCCTTCTGAATGAGGTACCTTTGAACCTTTGGACCCTTGAATCTGTCCCTCCAAAATCATAAACATAAATAGGGTACATTATTCTCAATTCTTCTGTCAACATAGGCGTACCTAGGATCATGTTAGGGGAAGGGTCAAGCTACTTAGAAGTTATATCCTTGAGGGGGGGAGTGAACAAGGCCGTCGTGTTCTTCTAAGGCGCCCAAGGCAAAACTTTTGTTGACCATAACACGCAAAAAAATTGATTGGGAGAGTGATTGAACTTGGTATAGAGTGGTTCAAAAGTTGTCCCACCAAAATTGCCAAAAACAGTGACTCATATACAGAGGGGGTGGGTGTGGCAACCGAGGTGGTCGCCTTGGGTACTGCGGCCTGGGGGGCGCCTCGGCGTCATAAAAAAAACTGAATTTTTGCCCAATTTTAGATTTGAACAGCTTGTGATAGTGAATGATCTCCAATCTTCTTCTAAATAATAAATATACTGTTCCCTAGTTGTTCATCTGACGCCTGCGTGCAATATGAGTGGACATAGATTGCGCGGAGTACATTATGTTGTGTTTTGACTGTCAGAAAGCGCCTGGTGCCTTTCATCATATATTATCTGCATATTAGATCAATGTAAAATAATAAGTTACAGATTACTCTAGTATTTGTTGTTCAAAGCAATTTCTTTGGAAACAGGAGCATGTGATGTTTACTGATCTCATGTTCTTGTACGGTACTCAAGCAGAGGCACCAGAAAATTCTACGAATTTGAGAATAGGCTATTGTTTTCTCCTTCAAAGCATTTTTATCCCCTCCAATCTGCTCATAGCAAGCGAAGTGTTGAGTTTAATTTAAAAAGTTCAACAGTGGAGACATGTTCACAAACTTGTGGGTTGCACAATTCAATTTCCTGACAATTCCCGCGGTTAGTGCAGAACGTAGTTTTAACAAAGTCAAACCTATTAAAATGTATTTGCGCTTTTTAATGGCACAAGGAAGGCTCAATATTCACTCGAGATACTCTCGATTAAAAATGAAATTGCAAAGAAACTGAATTTTGGAGAAAATTTAAAAATGTTTGTTTATGCCAAATCAAGGAGAATACATTTTTGTGTTTAAGTTTTGTGTTGTTTAATGTACAATTCCTATTGAAAAGACAAGACAATTTATAATCATCCTAAAACGAAATATCACAGTGTCAAAGACGCAAGACTGCTGACAGTGCTGACTGTATATAAACTAGTTGTTCTGTGAACATTAGACCTCACGCTCAGTAAGTTACATTGACCAGTTGTTATTTTTCCTCAAAAATTAATGAATAATTTATAGATTAAAAATGTCTAGAAAAAATCCTAAATATACATAGAGCTTTCTGTTCTATCGTACCGTGACTTGTCGTCCCGGAATGTGAGTGTGAGCGCTGTTATCAGGTCTGGCTGCCGTCGATATGCCAATCCAATCAACCCATCAGAGAACAGTCTGTGTTGTGTTGGCGAAAAATCGGTATGTTGAAATTAAAAAAATAAACTACCATAATGCTGATTTCCTACAAACTTTATTTCTGACTTTTCATGATTCAAGAAATCTATTTCTCTTCAATAATATTTGTTGCAATTTCAATCATCAGATTAAAAAGAAAAATGTGGAAAAAAATGTTTTTCATCAATAACTCCAAACTATAACTAGCACAACCAATCATGGTCTCAGCTTATGGAAAGAAAAAGTTAGTAGACAACTGTCTACTAACGTTGATGGAAAGATACATTTCCAAGATGTTCGATATTATTGAACGGTTAGTATTCTAGTCCACTAGACAGCTGATTTATGATGAATAATATTGTATAGTCTGATTTTTACGGTAATATTGGTGTTCGAATGAAACTACTTTTCCTTTTGTATTATCTTTAAAATGCAACATTTTAAAAAAAACCTCATGTATATGGCGATGCAAAATTCAAAAAGGACATACCTGTCAAATTTCATGAAAATCTTTTGCTGCGTTTTGCTGTAAATGCGCAACATATAAACATTTGAACATAAAGAGAAATGCCAAACCGTTGACTTGAATCTTAGACCTCACTTCGCTCGGTCAATAATTAGTTTATTTCACTCTGTATATTGTGACTGTAAATATAATAACAACTAATGAGTGAGAGATCCGTGATGCTATCAAGCTGGACAAAATTGAATTAAAAATAAAAAAAATGAAGCTGTGCACTCCATAGCTGTTTGCATGATATATACACATCTCAAGAGCTCAACCCAAATGAAATGGATTACGGAATAATAACAATAAAGCCAAAGACAGTTACTGTCCTGTTACAGTTATTTCGTAAGTCAAATGTAATCAAAATCATTGATTGTCCTAATGGCGTTACAAAATTTGTTTAAAAATCAAGTACAATTACAATATTATAAATACTTATAAGATCAATATAAAACATAGAAATTACTAAAGTAACTAAATTGAAAACAATATATTTCTCTGTACGTCCATAGAACTATGTTATTACAGTAAACTTGAGGATTTAACCTTTTTTACAGGAAAAGCTGTGTAAACTACACTTTTTCAAAAACTCGACCTCCAAAAATTAGTCTATAGAGATGTTATATTGAGTCAATTAATAGTAAACGTTCTTGAACGGTCTCCAGTGTACAACTTGCCATGCTAATCGTGTTTCTTCGACCCTCTTCATTCTGCCAACATCACATCAAAACGTTCCCATATTTTTGTGACACCCTGTATTTCATAATTCAAGATGGTCCTTCCATATCTTGCATAAATGAAGGAGACTCTTCAAGTCCTCAATAAAATGAATGAAGTCTAGAAAGATCATTCCAGCAATTTCATTCAATTCAATTATTTAGAACTTCATAATCAATTAATTATACGCTCTTATTTAATATTATTCTGAATCAACCAATAGAATTTGTCGACTTGTGAAAAAAATATTCACTATCATTCGAATAAGACACTATAGGCAGCCCTGCAAATTTGAATCTTAGCCTCGCAAAATGAGTGTTGCAGCCAGAACTTGTGTTAAGAACCGGTTCTCTCCCTGCTTTGTAAGTTGAACTAAACACACCATTTCTCCCCGGATTGTGGGTTGGAAGTGTACACACCATTTCTCCCTGGTTTGTGCAGTGAAAGTGTACACACATTTCTCCCCAGTTTGTGCAGTGAAAGTGTACACACATTTCTCCCCATTTTGTAGGTTTAATGCATAATTTTTTTTTCAAGTTAAAATAAAAAAAATGTTACAATTGTATTAAAAACATATTAATATACCTTCTAAAACAAAAATTGAATCTTCAACATGTGTGTAGAAGTGTGTAAATCAGCCTTCCTGCATTGTATGTTCATTTCTCACCTCCCCGTTTGTGGCCTTGTTCCAGTATGTGTGTGTGTGAGTGTGTGTGTGTGTGTGTGTGTGTGTGTGTGTGTGTGTGTGTGTGTGTGTGTGTGTGTGTGTGTGTGTGTGTGTGTGTGTGTGTGTGTGTGTGTGTGTGTGTGTGTGTGTGTGTGTGTGTGTGTGAACAGTCATTCATAGTCATTTTTTTTATCTTGTTATCATTATTAGTGTCCACTACCTATAGTGAAAATACATTAGGTTTCTCATAATATAATCAAAAGTATACTCTTCAGGGTTTCTGTCAAATGAACGATATCTCTCTGGGTTAATTTCTCTCAAAATGAATGGATCGATATATCTACTCTTATTTTAAAGTTTAAACATATGCGATGAAATGTCAAAGAAACTCCTGACAACAACATTTGTACGTTACTAAAGTATTTATGGGACATAAACACTGATGGTCTAAACATGAAGGTAAATGAAAATCTTTTGTTAAATCTATACCGTACGCTGTTGTTCATCAAACAATATGTAATCAGCATCTTTTTCTTCTTCTTCTTGGAAGACAAGATTTTGCAGATACAATGCTGTAACATCTTCACATGTCAAGTGTTCAGCTGCAATCATGTTCATGAGGTCTTTAATATCGAGTCTTTTGCATATAGCACACAATTTAGAAAGAAGGCCATTGCTGCTAGTTGTACGTTGTAATTCACGATTTTCACAATATTCTAAAATCTGAGATTGCATTGATTTGGGTATGCTGCACAAATCTGCTCCATAGAAAATTGCATTTATGCTAGCCTCTTTGGATAAAGTTAGTAGGGAGAGTGGTGATTTTAGCTTATATAAACCCATTCCTTTTTTTAATATGTTTGGCATGTGTCTTCTCTTAGAGAAGAACATCTGCAAAATAGAAAAAAAACAAAATATGTTTGTATGTGTGTGTCTCTCTCTCAATATAAAAGAGGTTGTTTTTATATTTTTTTACTTTGAAATCATTTTAATGAAGAAGAAGAAGAAGAAGAAGATACAAAAATAATATGATATAGTAGTTGTAATAGAATTGGACTCAACACGAGCTTTATTCGACATTAAATATGTGTCTTAGTAACAGAGATAACAGATTATAAATATTACAGCTGTTTTATCATCACAATCTTCCCCCCTTAATATCAATCGGCACTCGTGGGGTATGGGGCGAGCTGGCGAAGTGAGACTGTCGATTCTCTGCCGTCGTTGTGGCGAACAAATGCATATTCAGGGTTACTCTCGATTAATTCAACTTTTTCAACTTGCGATTCTTGTTTTGAGTTTTTTGTCATCTTCTTCAACCATACTGGTCCAGGTGTCAATAGCCAGGTTTGTAATGGTTTTCCATTACTCGAGTTTCTTGCATGTAAAAACATCTGCTCATGTGGTGTGCAGTTGGTGCTTGTGCATAATAGGGAACGAATAGAGTTAAGGGCATCGGGGAGAACTTGTTCCCAGTGACTGTTGTTCAAACCTCTCGATTTTAGGGCAAGCATCACACTTTTCCATATAACTCCATTGTACCGTTCGACTTGCCCATTACCGGCTGGATTATAGGGCGATGTTCTGCTGCTGGAAATTCCTTTTGATAGTAGGAAATTTTTCAAAGCTGATGACATAAACGATGTTCCTCTATCGGAATGTATGTAAGACGGTACACCAAAAAGAGAGAATAGTGATGTAAGGTGTTTTATTACTGTATTAGTAGTCATGTCAGGACAGGGGAAGTCAAATGGGAATCTGGAATATTCGTCTATAAGAACTAAAATATACTTGTTCCTTGAACTTGATTGTAGTGGGCCTTTGAAATCCATATTAAGACGTTCAAATGGTCGAGTTGCTTTGATAAGGCGGCCAGGTCCTTTGGCATAGCTTGGTTTCATTTCAGAACATGTAATACATTTGGAACATACTTCTTTTACATCATCTATTGAATATGGGAAGTTCTTTGTTTTGGTCCAATGATGGAGTCGAGTAACTCCTGGATGACACAGGTCCTCATGAATTTTTATCAGTTTCTTTATATCTGTATGGCATCCAACAGTGGCACAGACTCTTGATAGTGTATCTGCTGTTATATTCTCTTTTCCAACTCTATAAATTATATTGAACTTATATTCTGACAATTCAAGGCGCCATCATTGGATTTTGTCATTCTTAATCTTGCTGGTTTGTTTATTACTAAACATGAATGAAACTGATTTCTGGTCTGTGATAAGTGTAAATTCTCGTCCAAGTAAGTAATGTCGCCATTTCCTGATTGATTCAACAATGGCATAAGCTTCTTTTTCCACTGCAGAGTGCCTAGTTTCAGATGTGGGAAGAGTTCTTGAGAAAAACGCAACTGGTCTCTCATTCTGTGTTAATACTGCTCCAATAGCGTAATCTGAGGCATCAGTTTCCAAAGTGAACGGGACTTTTTCATCAATGTGCACTAGAACTGCAGATCCTATTTCTTTCTTTAATGATTCAAATATATCTCTGCATTCTTCATTCAACGGGAAGTGAGTATTATGCACAAGTGGATGGATCTTTTTTGAAAATTCTTTTATCCATTTGGAGTAGTGTGCAAGCATTCCAAGGACACGCTTCAATTCTTTCTGATTTTTTGGAGCTGGTAAGTCAAGGAGTGGTTTCAATCGATCTGGATCGGGCTTAATCATACCCTGACCAATTTCGAATCCCAGAAAGGTTAAATTCTCCATAGATATTTTACACTTTTCTTCATTAATCGTGAGGCCATATTTTTCTGTTGCTCTCCAGAAATTTTCTAAATTTTCATCATGTTCTTCTTGGGTCCTTCCGCATACAATAATATCATCTAAATAGGCATAACATGATGTCAAATTTTCTTGTTCTATGATTTGATCAATCACTTTCTGGAAAGCAGCTACTCCATTCATGACTCCGAACGGAATTCTTTTGAATTGATACAGTTTGTGTCCAACTTCAAATGCGGTGAAATGCCTTTCCTCAGGCAAGATTGGTATCTGGTGATAGGCAGATTTCAGGTCAATAGATGAGAATATTTTATATTGTGCTACCTTATTGACTAATTCTTCCATTAGTGGTACTGGATAGGCATCCAAATTCGTGAATTTGTTGATGGTCTGTGAATAGTCAATCACCATACGTTTCTTTTGGTTCTCTCTTGAAGTAACAAATGCTTGAGCTCTCCAAGAAGAATGACTATTTTCTATAATATCAGCATCTTTAAGCCGTTTGACTTCATTCATCATAAACAAGTAATCCTCTTCTGAATGTCGTCTCGATTTAGTTATTATAGGCCGACAGTCCGGTTGAAGATCACGAAACAATGAGACAGGTTCTACTGTAGCTTGGGCTAGAGCACACTTTTTAATTTCATAAGTAGGCCTTCTTGCGTCATTGTCTTCATTCAGTTGTAGTGCTGCTTTAGATCCACCGAAATCAAAAGTGATGGATGAAAAGTTCTTTAGAAAATCGTGTCCCAAAATTACACTAGCGCAACATTTGTTCAATACGATCAAAGGAAAATCATTATATTCTTCGTTCTGGAAATATATTTCACTCAAAGCGCACTCAGTTGTTTTAGTGTTGCAGGCACTTGAAGCAGATGTAATCAAATTGGAATATGGCATAGTTTTCATCTTCAATTGTACTACTAGTTTCTTATCTATAAAACTTGCTGTGCTCCCAGTGTCTAATAGTGCCAATGTATCTATTCCATTAACACGTATAGGAACAAGACATTTTGAGAGGTCAGTGCTGGTATTTGCTGCTGAAATTACTGTGGCAGATACCATTTGGTTTTTTTTATCGTTTCGTGCTCTGCATACTTTTGAAAAATGGCCTATTCGATTACAAGTTAGGCATGGTTGTCCTTTTGCTGGGCATTGGCTATTATCAGTATGATTATTATAGCCACAAAATCTGCATTGAATCTTCTTTTGGTAAGAATTACGGACTAAAGTCGTTTTCTCGGTATTTTTATTATCGTTTGCTAGGACTGTGTTAACATATTCTGAACTGGTTTCGTATTCTTTAGCAATGTTTTCAGCATTCTCTAACATTCGTGCTTGTGAGATAGCATCTTGCAAAGTTAGCGATTTCATTTCGAAAAGATGTTGTCTGATTTTCGATGATTCTAATCCGGAGATGAACGCGTCTCGGATATATTCACTTTTGTTATTGTCAGCCGTGACTGCTTGAAAGTTACATGGTAAACTTAGCCGTTTTAGTTTATTATAGAATTGATCAATTGATTCTCCATGGGTTTGTTTTGCTTTAGATAAGCAGTAACGTGCATGTACTACATTTTGAGGTTTTATAAAGCATTTTCTTTTTGGACCCATTTATTCTATTTTTAATGTCGAATAAATTGTAATAGAATTGGACTCAACACGAGCTTTATTCGACATTAAATATGTGTCTTAGTAACAGAGATAACAGATTATAAATATTACAGCTGTTTTATCATCACAGTAGTAGAGTTGTGAAACATACCTTTGAGTTTTTGTTAACAAAGAACAAATATGTGTGTGTGTAGAATATTACAACAATATCTCTCTCTGGGTGTGTGTGTGTGTGTCTGACAAAGTCACCACTTTCAATTGTTATTCTTAATCAATAATAATGAGTGCACACACAAAAATGCTGCTGCTGCTGGTAAGTGCTTTCAATGGAGTTGTTTAGAGAGTGAGAAGTGTTCCTTTTGAGTTTTCAGGCAGCAATAAACATTCTTGTCAAATTGAAACTGTTTTATGACGTTTACAAACAGAAGAAAGTGCGGGGTGGCGGTAAGTCTCAACAGAAGTGGGGCAAGGGAGGAGGGATAATGATAGTGATAGGGTAGGGTAGTAGACTTTGCTTCTTGTCATCATCTCAATTATTCAAAATGTTTTTTGCGTCTTGCATATTTTTCTTTTCTGTTCTGCTGATGCAAGAACTCCACCCCTTTGCCACCAGACACACAGCAGCAGCAAGGAGAAGGAGGAGTGACAACAACAGTCAACTTATTTCGTGCTGTGAAAGGAATGCAAATAACACACCACAACAGTGTTAATTACGGTTGGGGGGTGGGGTGCACCAAATCGAAGTGCTGCTGCATGTTTTGTGTAATCATGTGTTGAGATTTGCATGAAGCAACAGGCAGCATGTTTTGTGACACTCGATAATTACACACACCCGCACACACACACACAAATTAGGGGTATTGTCCTTTTACACAACTACAGAAGAAAAAAAATTGTAGGTTGTTGTCGATAATCATTGCCCGCTGCCGCCGCCCCCCTGCCCCGCGACCCACTCTGTCACCACCACAACCATGCACCCCTAAATAAATAATAATAATAAATAAATAGATTCTATTGTCGTAGACCAATATAGGTAATTGACAAAGTCATAGTAATACAATATCACAAAATAATAGAGTCAAAGCAATAGTTTAAAGTCACAAAGTATAATAAATTACATCAAGTAGAATCGAAGAACTCTGTCAAACAATAGAAAGGTCTTAAAACCAGCCACTCAAAAAGTAATTTTTTAAAAATAACAATATTTTCACAACATTTCATATCCAATGGCAACTTATTGTACATTCTCAAGCCTATGCTGTCATAGTGTTTCATGCTTATGACAAGACGTTGATATCGAATATCAATGAGGTCTTTTCTCCTGGTGTTATAAGCATGAATATTGGATCTTTTATTCAAGCTATGGAGATTCTTTCTAGTGTGCATGATTACTTGAAATATATAGAGGTTTATGACAGTCAATATTTTTGTTTTTTTGAAAAGAGGTCGACAGTGATCTAGATACCCTGCACCAGTCAATATTCTAATAGCCTTCTCTGCAAAAGCAAGACCTTATTGATGTGACAGCTGTTTCCATATACTAAAATTCCGTATGAAATTATGCTTTGGAAAAAAGCAAAATATGAGTTTCTGAGGTATTTTTCCGGTACAAGATTCTTCAACTGCCTTAACAGATAGATAACCCTAGATAACCTAGCAGAAACGAAATTTATGTGGGGTTCCCAAGTCAACCTGTAATCAAACATTAAGCCCAAAAACTTTAAACTATTGTTATTGTTGTGTGTATAGTCCCTGAGACCAAATGTCATAAGCTGAGTTTTATCCTCGTTTAGTTTAAAGCCATTCGCTGTGAACCACTTGGAAGCCTCCGCCAAGGTATCGGCTGTCATGTTATGTAAAGTGTGTACATCTGAATGAGAATTAAGAAAAGTGGTGTCATCAGCATACAACACAGTCTTGCTGTTGATTGTGAGAGGAAGATCATTTATCATCAATACAAAGAGGAGTGGTCCCAATATTGATCCTTGGGGGACACCGTACTTTACTTTAGCAAGATCGGATCTCTCATTTCCTACACAAACAGCTTGCTGGCGATCGCCAAGGTACGATCTAAAAAGACTAAGGCTCCTTCCACTGACTCCATAATAAGCTAATTTTTCAAGCAAAATATCATGATTCACACAGTCAAATGCCTTGCTCAGGTCACAGAAGGCAGCCTGAGCAAAGCACCTGTTTTCAAAAGACTCAATTACAAATTTTATTAGTGCATCAAAGGCGTCAGTAGTCGATCTTCCTTCACAAAACCAAATTGATGCTCAGACAGTACCCCAAGATTTACTAAGTATTCATACACCTGTATATACATGACAATCTCTAGAACCTTGGAGAAGACAGGTACTATTTGGATGGGTCTATAACTGGAAGGTTCCTCTTTTGAGCCCTTCTTATGAACGGGAACAACTCTGGAGACTTTTAATACATCGGGGAAAACACCCTGTGTAATACACCTGTTTATTCAAATGGTCAGTACTGGCACTACAGAGTGAGCAATAGTTTTGAGAAGACAGCTTGATAGACCATAGAAATCTTCACTCTTTGAAACTTTAAGATTATGAACCACTTTAAAAATCGTCTCTTGACTCACCTCATGAAAAAAGAATAAGCTATTTTGCACTTTATTTACATTATCATTGAGCAAGGCACTGGCTGTAATTGATGGCTTGTCTATCTTCTCGTGCACATCATCTACTGACCGAATGAAATAATTATTAAGTTTGTTTGGTTCAGGAGTAGATAAGTTTATAACATTCTTGTTGAAGGATAAAGTTTTGATAATTTGCCATGCTTTCTTACATTTGTTATTAGAAGATTCAATGATTGATGCAACAGAATCCCTCTTGGCTTCATCCAATGAATTTCTGTACAGTGCTCTGCATCTAAGATAAAGTGTTTTCGAATGTTCGGTTTTTTGTTTTTTGAAGTTTTTATGTAAGAGAGTGAGCAGAATCTTAATCTTACTAAGTTCAGGTGTGTACCAGACACCCTCAGCTCAGGCAATATTCTTTAAAATGGGATAATACTTTGTCACTTGTGCACACAATCGTCTTCTTTTCTTTGAGTGAGTAGTACACATTTTTTTGTGTGAACAGTAATCAGTCCCCTCTCTACAGTAAAACAAAGACAACAACCAGTCTCCCAAAGAATGGACATTGATATGTCCAAAGCTCCGCCAATTTATGTAGATGCATAACAATATGATTATTATCTATAGTTATTATATTACAAATTGCTTTTTCATATCATATACAGTTCAATAGTTATTTTCTTAGTCTATATTATGTAAATTCATCTATAACTTTGCTGTATTGTAAGCTATTGTATATAAGTGTATAAGCCAGTATATATTGTAATCTACATAAATAAAGTACTCAATCAATCAATCAATCAATCAATCTCTCTCTCTCCTGACAAAGTAATAAGAGTCATCTTATTGATTTTTGGTTTGCTGGTGAGTGTCTCTTTGACCCCGTCTCTCTCTCGACAGAATAAAGAGACTTATTGATTTTTGTCGTCGATAATCGTTGCCCGCTGCCGCCGCCCCCCTGCCCCGCGACCCACTCTGTCACCACCACAACCATGCACCCCTCAGCTTAGGCAATATTCTTAAAAATGGGATAATACTTTGTCACTTGTGCACACAATCGTCTTCTTTTCTTTGAGTGAGTAGTACACATTTTTTGTGTGAACAGTAATCAGTCCCCTCTCTACAGTAAAACAAAGACAACAACCAGTCTCTCTCTCTCTCTCTCTCTCTCTCTCCTGACAAAGTAATAAGAGTCATCTTATTGATTTTTTGTTTGCTGGTGAGTGTCTCTTTGACCCAGTCTCTCTCTCAACAGAATAAAGAGACTTATTGATTTTTTGCTGGTTTTTTATGTGTTGCACTTTTGTTTTGATAAGAGAACTTTTGTCATTTTTTTTGATAGTGATGAAGGTGTGTATGTCGTTTTTCAGACATGAGCAGCAACAGTAATACTAATGAGGAGCAGGTGCCCCCAACTTACCTTTCCCCCTATCCACATTCCCCACATTCCCCACCCCCACCATACAGCTCCCGACCATCATCCCCGACACACCCATACATCCATCCCCCCTCCTCCTTATCACTTTATGATATTGATGATGATAGCACTGATTCACTGCCTTCATCCCCCACATTCGAAATTAACAGACCACAATCCTCAACCCTAGCCCCAGACAGCAGCTTTGAAGAGAGGAGGATAATGACATTTTTAAGGAGCAATGTCCGAATCCGGAGTCATCTCAACATACAGAACATACAAGTTGATGATGATGATGATGATGATGTCGATGATGATGAGCCAGATCATTGACATCATCTCATGAGTGTATGTTCTGTATGCAGAGAAGTAGATAACTTCATCTGTCTACTCCTCCCATGCATACACCTAGCATGCAAAATATGCATGCAAAGTGCAAGAAAATGCAGGTATTGCCACAGATGGTTCAATGGCTGGCTCAACATCAGGCAATCTCCTCATTAGCGTCCAATTCCTATCCCACCCGAACCTAGCCTAGCCTAATTCATCCTTACCTTTTCCCTACCAAAAAAAAAACACCATTACGTATGCGGCTGGCCTGGATGAAGGATTTTCCATCACCATCATAATCTCATCATCATGTAATTAAACTAATATACCAATATTATGATCCCACTTTATATAAAATATACACACACACACACACACACACACACACACACACACACACACACACACACACACACACACACACACCACACACACACCACACACTCTTTACCTCCTTCTACTCACCTACTACTTTCATTCACTGAATAGCTGGTTTGCCAAATAAGTGAATAAAGACAAATAGATTTTGTCTCTATAGCCTAGCCTCTTTTTTTTAGTTTATTATCATATGGTCATTTTTTTTTGTTGTGTTCTTCACGATTCACATGCGTTGTTTTTTCAGGAAAAAAATGAATGAAGAAAACAGCGAAATGAAAAAGGAAGAAAATAAAAATGCCGACGATAATAAAATCATGTGGAAGAATTGATATAAGGATGAAAACGGATTTTATATTGTTAAAGTTCAAAGGGTGGTTCCTTCACCCAACACTGGCACCCCCTTCTCTGGTCGTGTGGTTCCATGCAGCACACACGTAACTAGCACCTCCTTCCACCCTTATAATCATGGCAGTTCATATTACTCTGGTCGTGTGGTTCCACGCAGTACACACAACTGGCACCTTCTCCCAACCTAATAATCCAGGCAGTTCATATTACTCTAGTCATGTGGTTCCACGCAGCACACATGCAACTGGCACCTCCTTCCACCCTAAGAATCCTGGCAGTTCATATAGACAACAGGTCCACCAACATGATGATGATGATGATGAATATGGATACACATCCGAGCATCAATGGCGGTGGTATCCAATACCCAGACCACCAGCCCCAGAGCACCAATCGGATGTACAGTATCCTTTAACAGAGGAAGGCTTGCCCGATTGGGATATAATACTCAATCACAATACCAACTCCAACAACAACCAACTACCATTACGTGAGCAGCCTGGATAAAAGGATTTTCCTTCATCATCATCATCATCATCATCATCATCATCATCATCATCATAATGTAATTAAACCAATATACCAATATTATGATCTCACTTTATATAAAATACACACACACACACACACACACACACACTCTTTACCTCCTTCTACTTTCATTCACTGAATAGGTGGTTCGACAAATTAATAGAGACAATTGAATTTTGGCTTTATAGCCTTTTTTTTTTTGTTTTTATTAGCAACACAAAGTTACACAATTTTTTTTTTTTAATCACATTGTTTGTGTTTTTCAAACTTTCTCAAATCACATTATATTAAAATTCAAATAATCTCAAAGTTCTCTTATTTTTATAATCTTCTTCTCCTTCTTCTTTATTACCGTTTTTCTTCTTTTTTATCATCAGACTAAATGAACTGTTCCAGTTAAGGGATAGTATTCCTTAATTACATCGTAGATCATGAGACAATAGGCACGTGTAGATTCTGGTATATATTCACTTGCTTCAAAATCAACTCTTATGTCCACACTCCCCGGTTTTCAGCGTTTCTGTCTGTCGTGAACAATCAAAAACAAATAACGGTAACTTTTGTAGAGCAGACTTTGGTAGGAGTGGAATTCCGGCACGTGTATCTCTGTGATTATAGCTTCCATTGAATTGTGTGTACATGTTATAGATATGAGAATCATCCCTATCAATAGTTTCATACAGAAAGTAACGTGTATTCAGATGAACATGTACATCTTTCACTTTACACTTGTCAAAATGTGATGCATTCTTTGTTGCCACACCACGTCATGCAGTTTGCAACACTACAACAATATACCTCGGTTTTTCTATATGTGATGCAGTTTTCACGTTCCAAAAATGCTTTGTGCTTGATGGTACAGACAGATACTCATAAAGTTCCCAATGCCTGAATGACATTTGTATGGGTGTATCATCTCTAACCATTTTCAATAGAGAAAGTTTTGCTTCATCAGAAACCTCAATGTACGGTATCCTCCACTCTAGGCGTTCAATGTTAATTTTACCTTCCGTATTAAGACAATCAATATCGTTGGCAGCTCGTCTCAACACCAATTCTTGTTTGACATTCAGCATAACACATCTATAGTCTTCCGCAAAACCCAACAGATAGCGTGGTAGTACATCGAGAATATTTGTGTTTGTTCCATTCACCGAAAATGATTTAAATCCGTTGGTAGAATCGTAAAGGTAGCCGGCATTCTCCATTTTCTCCTGTTCATCTTTTTCAAAAGTGACGGCATTTTTCAAAAGTGTAGTTATGCCTGGACTTTGAGTACTATCAACCTCAGTTCCGTTAATCTCGTAGCGAATTTCCGAAAATAGAAAAGCAAAAAATCCGGGTACACATGCTGCTGTATTTATTGCTTTACCATCTGTTGTGGTAACTGTAAATTCCAAGTGAAAATAACTCTCTGATGGGAGAGTTTAAATATCTTGTTGCTCAACACATGATTTTATCTTATCATTTGCTGCAAAACTTCTATTGTAGGGTGCATGAGTGTGAAAATCATAAGAGGTAATGCTATCGTCTGAAAACGGACCGCTTCTCCTTACATCCAAAATTGACATTTTTTTTTTCTTCTTCACTTCGTCCTTTTTGTACTAATTACGCGTAGTCTTCTGTTTAGTAGATAATTAATACTTTTAGATGTTAGCTCTGCAGTGTCTGGCAGACAAATGATGTTTTTGTTAGTCGATCCTGTATTATCAATATTTGTCAAATCCAATAGTCATGTAGAATCTTCTTTTTCTCTTCCTCGCCTGTTACCAAGTAGTTTATCAAACAATAGTACCATTGTTATTGCTGTTTTCTCAGATGAAGAGTAATATTGATTTGTTTGTTACAAACATTAACTAAACATCCACATTCGTCTACAATTTGCAATGTGATAGAACTTATGCGTTCGCTGTCCACAGGCAAATAGACTACAATGTTTGCTATTTTATAGCCTGGATTGTTCATAGGGTAAAACTCGTAAAGAGCATGGTCCTGTACACCGTTTGTGAATGAACCGTGAACAATATCACACAGTACACGTACAACATTAGGTCTATCCAATTTTAACGCTATGTCACTCTTTGTTTCTATATTAGGCTTTATAATTCTATTACTTTCAACTCCCAACAGTTTACCTATTGAGTTGTCTGATGAAAATCTTAATTGACAATCACATTTGAAAGAACATTTCATCATCAAAGGGTCTAGAGCGAGCTGCAATTTAACACCATGCTCTTTCAATCTAGACTCTAATAAATCTTTTATTGTTTGAAATTCGAAACTGCCTTCTGGAAGAAATATACTTTGCCATTGTTCTCCTGTGCTGCTGCTGCTGCTGCTGCTGCTGCTCTCATCTTGTTGTTTATCTCCTTTATTCTTAATCACTCTCTCCTTCCCCCCCTTTTTTTTCTCCCCCCTCCTCTTTCTCCTCACCACCTATGGATGGTGATGTTTTTGAAGGTGGATTCCATAGTGAATAACTATCCACCATGCCAATACTGATAATCTCATCATGTGTAAGTTCTAATCGATCAGTAGTACTATCACTAATAGCCCTTTTCTGTTTTTGCTTATTTGTCAAAAATTCCAACCTATTGTTAAAACCATTTTCAACATTTGGAATTGAGTTATTGCATGTAAAACTGAGCAATCCTAGCTCCCAACCTCCATTGTAGCCTTCCTCATCTCTAGTATCTATTGGTGGATAAAACTCACTTATTAATATTGGTGGGTTTCCACCAAAACACAGCATCTTGCTATGTCAATGTTAACTCACTTAATGACAAACACCTGTTAATGCATTGTGTTTTTATATTCTAGATTGCAGAAAAAATCAATAGTGAGTGAGGATAGTCTCTCACGCTCTCTCTCTCTCTCTCTCTCTCTCTCTCTCTCTCTCTCTCTCTCTCTCTCTCTCTCTCTCTCATTCTAAAGAATAGGTAAGTTGTAAAATTGAGAAGAAATAGGTTAAACACACACACCAGTTTTTTATTCATTTTCAAACTTTACATAAAATTGTGATTACAAAGAATGAGTGTAATATATTTCATGTACAAGAAATTTTACACATAAGTGTCCACAAATGTGAGAGTAAACATTCTCTTGTTTACGTTCAAAATTGTATTCTATTGTTGTGGCCGGTGTTTGACCATGACGCATATATTCTATAAATTCATGTGGTTGTCTAAGATTGCCAAAAGCATCAAAGTAGTGAACAACATTGTCCTTCTCCACATAGCACACCTAATGTGTTCCTTGTCCACCTAGTATATCAAGATTGATACACCCGCACTCTTGACTTAGTGGACCATAAGGAGGTAATGTATTACACATAAAGACACCACGGAAATTTTTCAATTGTAAAATACAAGCATACTTGTAGAGATCAGCTTCACTAAGTGCTCTATCTGGTAAGGCTATTATCGAAGTCTTTAATGTTGATGATAACAAGTTTTTTTTCTTCCACCCCCTTTCCTTCTGCTGCTCCCCCCTCTTCCTCTCACCATGTATGGCTGTAACTGTGGTTGACGTCTCAAATAGATTCCTCGACCTGACACTACCCTCCTCCCCCTCCTTCCACTCATCCTCCTCCTTATTGAACTGTGTAGACTTGTTGGTCTGTTCATCTTTCTTCTTCTTCTCCTCCTCAAGCCACCTCCAAAAGTTGATTTTGCTTCCATTATATTGGTTACAGCTAATGCTGCTGCTTTTTCCAATAGACCCGCGTCTGAAGATGTTACTCTGCTCCAAGCACGCTCTGCCAACTCTCTATCAGCTACTGCTCTGCTTGCTGTATCACTGTTTGTTGCGTACGCAATATCGTGTTTCTTGCAAGCTTCGTCCAATTTATTTACACCTGGGTTATTTCTTGCTAATCTTCTAGCTAATTTCGTCCCTGGTCCGCAGTAGGAGTAGCCTACAAAATTAAAAAACATATCGCCATAATTATTATTATATCTAGATCAACTCCAGCTTATCTTGCACTATACTGTATACTTTTTGAAATTTTTTTTTTTCACCTGGTATGTGGAGTTCCACTGGTAATAAATTGATGGATTTATTTATAACACTTCCAACTGCTCCAGAAATATCACTCAAAATTCCACACCCTTTTTTTGATTGACTTTTCCCCCCACTTGAAGTAGTACTCAATGTCTTCCCCTTTCCAAAGACAGCCATCAAATGGTTTGTTTCAATCAATAAGTGCTGTATTTATTGCATTCTGCTAATAAGTCTTCCTTTCATAAGCTCTTGATGAGAAGTATCATGTGACAATTCCTTCAAAATTGCATTGGCAATAATTGCAAACGCTGACACTGTAATTTCTCTCACTCTTTCCATTAGTGTTCACTATCCAACAGTGATCTGATCATCTCTTCTTCCGTTAATTGTGATGACGACGATGAAGATGTAAATTCTTTAATTGCTTGCTCAATCAACTGTTTACACATATTTACATTAATAGCATCTCTATTGTAACGTGGATTACCAACATTAATAACTCTTCTGCCATGGATATTAATGTTTCCAAGAGGATCTATTTTTGTTAATAGTTGGTTTCTTCTGATGATGTTGCTACGACAATGACGATAATACTGAGGAGCACTAGACCTCATTTCATCATGAAAGTCACCAACTAACTGAACACATTTCTACCAAATAGTGTCCTTTTCTTTTTTTTAAATTCCTTTTAACCACTACCCCTTTCCATCACATTTTTTTCTCTCCTCCTCCACCTTCTCCTCCTCCTCACTTAAATTGGTGCCGGTGCAATGCCTTCTATATATCCATTTTCAATTAGTTCTTCTAAAATCGAATTGATTTTGTTTTGATGACCAGTATTGCCAACTGCGTGTGATTCATCAAGCAGGTTGAGCCTATCAACCAACTCATTAGGGTTATTCCAGTAAATGTAGTTGATGAATGTATTATCATCATTGTCACTGTTTGGAACATGTAACATATTAAAATTTGGGTAGATATAAAAATCCCTAGCTGAAATATTAATAGGTCTGAGTAAAGTAACTGGCTAATATCGCCAAAGAGATAACATAAAGATTAGATAACATCAGCTTGTCCTGGCTAAACTGTACAACAGCCTAAAAGGAATTGAAATAATTTTTTGCTAATATATAATATTATATAAAATATTGAAGATTGAGGTTAGGCATAAACATTTAGTCATCGGCGACCTAACGATCGACCGAGCCATGCAACATAGAATCTGACCAAACACCTTGGCAGAAATCTATTGCCGCAAAACGGTATGCAATTTGAGGAACAAAAGGTCACGTGGCTAACTATTATGATGCATGAAACAAATAGTAATGTATAGAAAACTAACTAGCATGTAGAGGGCATATTTAGAAAACCTAATAAAAATAATTAAATGCATCCAGGAAATAGGAGGTTACCAAGCGCATGAATACTGAAACAATTTGCATGCACCAATCACATAATGGCAATTGATGGGCGGCAATAGTATGCCGATTCAAAAATATTTATATATATTTCTACAAATGATTAGAATTTGTATAAAATTGTTGTATAGTCTATGTTATGGATATGGCCTGAAGGCAAAGAAATTATTAAACATACAACATTAGTAATAATTTAATATTTTGGTACGGTCTATTTAAACCTTGAATGGCGGAGGACTAGGATATTCAAATTTTATGTAAATTTGGAAGTCAGAAATGAGAATTGTAAAATTGAGAAAGGAGAACCAAAATCTAGGCTAGTAAATACATATTAATATGATCTTTAATTTTTGCAATATAATTTGCGATAGTTTGTTGTAGCTCTGATTCACTAGATGAATGGCTCTATTTATTCCGTCAGGTGCCGAATCTTGCACCCTGAGATAAAATATATATTCATTGCAAAGAAATCTATTAGATACTATAAAATTGAAGATATATATTCGGATTATTGGTTGCCAATTTATCAAGCTGATTTTAAGGAAACTATTTCTAATGGAATTGTCCAAGTCGACAAGTATTAGCAAGCTTATATCGCAGCTACATACAAAAGGATGCATATGATTATAAAATAAAAGCACATGGTAACGCTTCGTGCTATAAATTTAGAGAATAGTATTTAGCCTGTGATATTTTACTGATTTCAATTATTGTTCTATTCTTATATTGTATATTTTCTGTCCCTCTTTATATTTTTTGCCCTGATCTATTTTTTGCAATATTTGTTGATATAATATGTATCAAATTGTTTATGGTGTGCAATTTATTTTAATTCCTCAATACTATATGATAAGTACCATATATATATATATTTATTTTTTTAATGAATTATCAGAATTATAGTGGAAGCTCATATCTGGGCCTATAAAGATTTTTATGAGACTGTATCCTATTAAAAAACCACGACCTAATTTTATAATAATATTAAGATATTTCATGCTCTACCGACTGATGCCAAGCAGGAGGCTAATCGTTATTTAAATATAAAAAATAACGTGACAAACAATATTGAACAGAGTTTTCAATCCTCGACCTTGTACTTTCTTTTGCAACAATGGTGTAGTCGTGGTGGTGGTGGTGGTGGTGGTGGTGGGTGTACGAGCTGGTGATGATGCTAATGGATTTTTCAGCAGGTTAGTGCCATCATCATCATCAGCTGTTGTTGATGGTTTCTTTGGAGTAGCTACATCGGCAAGTTGTAGTATTTTTTTTATTATAGACTTATACTTTGTTTGTTTGTAATTATCAATTTTTCCATTGGTATGATTCTTTTCTATAAACATTAGTCCAAATAAGAATTCATCTGTAAATGCATTTATTTTTTTCAGTAACTAGAAATATGTAGGGATTTTTTATGAAAATCAACTCGCATAGGCCTTGTGTAACTAGAAACTTCCGTACTCCTTCTTCTCCAGTTTGATCATCTCTTTTAGGATTACTTACAATTATTCCTCTACCATCATTGTCAAATGACATGACTTTGCTACCCAAAAAATATTTTCCACTAAATGGTTTGATTCTTAGTCCAAAATGTTGATCAATCTCCTTTTCTTTTTTCAACCATCTCAAAATATAACTGCCCAATATAGTATTTTCGGATAGTGTCATTTGTGATACAGGTGACATAGTTTCCTCCCCATCTTCCTCTTCATCATCATCCTCCTCCTCTTCTTCATCCCCATCCTCCTCCTCATCCTCCTTCTCCTCCTCCCTAGTTTTATTAACATCATCATTGTCTTGCATCAAACGTCTCTTTACTGTAGAAACTGCAGCTGACACGCTCCTATTCTCTTCCTTTCTCACTTGTTCATTATTGTCTCCACTCTCCTTTGCACTGTCACTTTTCTCCAAAATTGAAGGTAGAAGAGAAGTAGTAGATGGAGAGCTGTGTTTACATTTTCCAAAGTTTGATTGAGATAACGGTGTAGAAGAGTGTTGCTGATGAAAGTAATTTGTTTCAGGATATAGTGATTGCTGATGTTGAAGTATTGATGCTGTTGAAGTGTTTGTTCTGCCATCACTACGGTTGAGAATAAGATTTGTGATATCCTTGAGTGGTTCCAAGAGCGGTTGCATTCGTTTAGTGTTTTGTTCGTCGCTCGAAGATAGATCTTGTGTAAGTGCTTTATGTTTTTGTTTTATATAACGTTTGAGCTTACTTATCTCAGTAGTGGTAGTCAATTTGTTTCAATTCTTACTGTTCTTCTTTAGTTTTCTGTTCCTTTTCTCTTTCTTCTTCTCCTTTTCCATATTTCTCCTAGTCTTCTTACTTATGTTGCTGTTACCAGCACCAAGGACAACTTCACCCCCCTCCATCGCAATAACTGAAACTAGACTGAAGTTATTTCGGTTGTGCACTGACTAAAAATGCATCGTATCCCTGTCTGTAGCGTCCATTATCCTTGTCAGATGTACAGTCAATAACCAGAAATGCATGCTTGAATGATGATCATACATTATCACACATGGTTTGAAATTCTTCCAGTGACATATCACCACTGCACACATGATCTCTGAACAAGTGTTTTGTATTCAACTGATCCTGTTGGAACACAATTAGAAAATTGGCATTGCCTTGTATCAATTGTTTTGGTATACGGCTGTAGGTTTGTGCCAAATAAAAACAATCCACATTGCTGTGCCTTCCTGTTATGAAGTAACGTCGTATAGCATCTTGTTGTTCACAAATTACATCAAATATAATTATAGAGTTGGGTGGCAGTTTGTGGGGTGGTGGAATTTCATCACTTGTGTCATACTCTGTATAACTGAGCTCTGGTTCAAGACCACCCATTACGGCACATAAAAATTTGTATTTATCTTGGAATATTGTTTTGGAGAATATGTAAATATTAGAGAATCGAATTCCATTTGGATTGAATAATATGTTGAATAGAATGCTTGTTTTACCACAGCCTGATGGTCCACATATAATGCATCTTACATGATTTGGAAATAGAGAACTGTGTCTTAGTTGTCTTTTCCCCTGTTGTTTCAAATTTCTACCATACATAAATATTTTTACTATACATAATTTCTACACATTTCTACTATAAATTTCAATACAATCAAAATCGATAACTGGAAGCTTTTGTTTAGTTTCAACAAGTTCAAGTACACTATTTCTTCTTTTACTTCTTCCTTTTCTTCCTCTTCCTCCTCCTCCTCCTTCTCCTCCTCTTCTTCTTATCATCATTATCAGATCAGATCAGAACGATTGATCCAAGAATTGCAACTATTATCGTAACCTTTCCAACTGACCAACAGCTTATTACCCTGTCTCTTTATAACTTATTGATTTCAAACACTTTGGGCACAGTGGTCTTCAACAGCTCCTCACCATAGAATCCTCCTTTTATAGGTTGTTCACAGTAGTCTTCCAATTCGTAGGTTACAGGGAGTGTTGGTCTTACACATGTTGACTGTGAACAGTTTGTTTGTCCAATTGGGAAGGTAGCCCTTGTCAAATATCATTTTATACTTGCTTATACGAACTCTGTCACCGGGCTCGATTTTCTGCCAGTATCCTGAATAGAAATTTGGCACTACCACCTTTGTTGTCAGTTTTTGATGGAATTTACAACAATTTTCAGCGATTTTGTCCAACAGTAGTTGCTCATGTTTTTCATTTACTTCTATGGGCCACATTCCAATTGTTCTATGCACCTTTTCATTGTATTTGGAAACCAAGCAATCGATTATGTCTATCCACTTATAAGATCCCCGTTTGGTAAACATCTTCCACATTGACTGTTTTAATGTCCTATTGGATCTTTCAATAATTGAAGCTTTCTTATCAGAATAGCTAGTATAGTGATTAATATTATAGCGTTCCATTAGATTGACAAACTTCGAGTTTATAAATTCTTTTCCACTGTCAGTTTGAAGGTTATGTGTGCTGCCATGTCTATCGAGTATAGGAATAAATGCATTGACTATCTCATTGGCTGATTTATTCTTAATTGGTTCTGCGTGTGCAAACTTGCTTAGACAATTTATTATTGTAAAAATGTATTTGTAGCCTTTGTTGTGACGTGAGTATGGAATCATTTCAACCAAGTCGGCTTGTAGTAAATCTTTTAGTCCCTTCAATGTCACCTGTCTTGTAGGATAGTTTTTCAAAGCTGGTTTGTCTAGTTCCTTGGCTATTACAGTTTTTTCATTGTCACTCTTTTTTCTCTTCTTCTCATTCTCTATTAGGAAAAACACCACTTCTTTTCACCAATAATACAAATAACACACAGTTTTCACTTGAACAACACACAAAAATGAAATGGTTTACAAATAGGTATTACCTTTATATTTAAAAAAAAAGACTATATCGAGTAAATATTTATAATAACCCAAGCATGTAGTTCAAGGTCAATGGCTTCTACCATTTCACAATATGTTCTACTTGTGGGAAAATCGATAACTAATCCTTGTCCATTGTTGAAAGAATGAATACTGGTGGCATGAAAGAAAGTATTGCTCATTATGCCTAGGAAATTCTCTGCAGAACCAAATAGTTCTCTAATATGTGTATTGTTGAAACCAAACACAACTTCTACAATCCACCTTGTACCACTTGTGTATTGACAACAATTTTGACTCAAACAATTAGACTTTTTTTCTCTATCCAAACAGCACATTTTCGTAAGATAATGATGGTTAGCTGATGAAAAGCAAAGTTAACCGGTTTGGCACTACTGCAAGCTATAGAGGGTGATGTAGAGTGTGATGGAGATATGGTGTACACCTCTTCTTCTTTTTCTTCTTCTTCTTCTTCTTCTTCTTCTTCTTTTTCTGTGATATTGCTAAACAACACCTCTTTGTGACAGTATGAATCACAACTCACAACTGAACTATTTACAATTGCTTTAAGAAATTCTATAAATGAGAATGAGTCACTTAGACATGTGCGCATGTCATATTTACAATTTATTCATGAACAGAGAAATGAATCTAGTTTGAAACCACCTGGAACAGCCATAATACCAAGTGTCTAGAGTATTTAAGATAGTAGTTATATTGTTGTCATCATCATCATCATTATCAGCAACATCTTTATTATCATTTTCAACTGATGGATGATACTGATAATGATGATGATTGTTGTGTAGATAAATCTTTTCCATAATACATTGATGAAAGAAAAACTTATTGGACTCATCGAGTCTGCCAATGGTTCATAATTGAAGAAATTCATCAGTATAGTATTGATCCGCTAGTCTAGCTACACATAATAGAACATTATGTAGTAGTAGTGTTAGGCTGAACAATGTGAACAATGTTGATGTTAATACAATGACTTTTATTGTTGTAATGTTTAACAATTGTTTAGTTGTGTTTGTTTTATACTAACAAAAGAGTGATGCAATAATACTAAGGTTCCTAACAGTGTTTTTTTGTTCTCTACAGATTATAATATTGGACAAATTAATCAAGAAAGTGACTACACATAGCACAATGGAAATTTCATCTGCAACAAATTTAATGAATGACACATCATCATCTTCTTCACCATTATCACCTGCAATTCCAATTGATCCTGCACATCATGATACATCTAATTTAGCTTCTAGAAGTTCTCATAATAATTGTAGTAGTAGTAGTAGTGTCTATATAATAGACATTCAAGGATTTAAAGACAATAATGGAGAACTAGTTGCAAAATAACTTGTAATTCTAGAGTCTACAAGTGATGAAGTTAGTGGACGCCAAAGTGTAGTGACTAGTCATTATTTTTTTGAACAACTGTATCCAAATACCTATTTGTTAACAAGTACAAACAATCATAACAATGGTTTACAATATAAACATGGACTGAGGTGGGGGAGCATGGTCTAATAGGTCAACAGCAATTACTACCCTATACTAGTTTTAAAAAGTTATTGTTGATGCAATTGAAGGGTGGTTGTTCAATCCAACCAAAAGGCATGGAAATGGAATAGAAATATATGTTTATGGGTTTAAAACAATGACTCTCCTATACAAACGATTGGATGGTTTGTTTCTCTCAAACACAATTCACGATTATGTTCAAACTATTGATATTTTGTGTGAGTATGCTTCTGATTTTAGTCCACCAAACCTTGATGGACTGTTAAAGAAATGTAGTAGCTCAGTTTCACATGTCTATTGTGAAGAACATCATTTACTTACATTATTGGAGGAAATATGTCTATGTATACAAGAATCTCTTGCATCTACAACACAGCAGAATAGTGTTAATAATGATTTACCTTCGACTTCATCATCATCATTGTTGGGTGCTGATAGACATAATCATAGAT
Source organism: Nilaparvata lugens (assembly GCF_014356525.2). Lineage (NCBI taxonomy): Eukaryota > Metazoa > Arthropoda > Insecta > Hemiptera > Delphacidae > Nilaparvata > Nilaparvata lugens. The sequence goes on along the minus strand of NC_052518.1, from coordinate 43,197,538 downwards.
ATTCATTGCAGATTGTCCATGCTTTGCATGGCTACATCAAAAAATCAATGTTGAAATTAAATATGAATATAAAATTGATTTATGTAATAACTATTGTATATATAAATGTACTTTGTGTGTGTGTGTTAAACAAATATATATTATTTTATTGTCTCTCTCTCTCCTCTACTCTCTTCCCTACTTCACTTACTGTTCAAGAGAATATGTGTAAGAAACAGGGGTTTGTTTATGCAAGCTGCTATACATCAAATCAATACTTGGACTGGTGTGACACAGAAAATGCTTCCTTACTGGGTAAGGAGGAAATCAATAGTGTTGTTTGATTGCTGCTGCTACTATTAATATTTAATTTCAATAGCCTATTAGATGCACAACAATTGTGTGTCTGTGAAATCAAATCAATACTTGGACTGGGGGGGGGGGTGACTCTGAACGAGCGCACCCGCTTATGGCGGGAAAAGATTTTTGTGGTTATGTTGCCCCGGGAAGGGGAGGGAGAAAGATAATCTAGTTTGAGGTTAGAAGAAAAAAAGGAGGGAAATTTGTGGTGGGAAATTTCAAGGTCAAGTGACGGCTGATGACATCACTAACCTGCTCTCATGTGATGTCACAACTCTGCTAATGGGTGGGGGGGTGGTGGGGGGCAACGCTGGTGGGGTCAAAACAGCTGATTTTGGTCACCCTCTGTCCTTTTCACCCTACTGTCATACATGATTCTGATACGAAATTTCAAGAAAAAAGAATGGTGAAAACCGCATATCAATATCTCAAACCGTTTAGAGGATATTTACATTATTAATCAATACCACTTATGTATCTCATTTCTGATTTGCATGGTATTGATTGATGTGAATATCTTCTGAATGGTTCGAGATATCGATGTGCATTCATTTTGTCTTGAGATTCAGTATTGAAATCATGTGTTGTATGACAACCTTCCTATTAAAAAAATAATGTTGCATTCAATAGCAGCCTCAGATGACGGACCAGATTTTCAAATTGACATACATACAAATCAAAAATCACATACAAATACTTGCACAATACAATCACTATAGTAAGCAATATACAATTACCTACAAATAGACATTTATTGTAACTTGCACAACAATAATTATCAATGCAATATTCGGCACTGCCAACATAAGAGTCCTTGTGTGTTGGCAGTGAGTTGCAGTGAACTTATTCTGCTTCAATTCTAGTCAAGTAAGAAGAGATATACAAATTAAATTGAATAGGGCTGAAGAAAGTATTACACCAATATACAAAAGTCTCAATGGCTCAGAAAAAAAAACTTGAGAATAGTGCATACTATATGACAAAGTAGTATCCAATTAACCAGTGTGACGTCTTCAGACCATCCTGAAGTGAATCTTTCACAAAGGGAATACATAAAATAATACAATAAAAAACATCCTGTAAGATGATGTGGGAACATTTACAATACCTGGTTCAAGAACGTGAAAATAGAAAAACCATTGCTCAATGTTTTTAGTTACAATGCTTGTTGGACACAATATTATACTTTACACAACCAGTTATAGAATATGTCATGCTCAATCCAATAATCTATGCTTTCGCTTAAATTACGTGTCATTTGTTTATCTATAAAATAGTTTGGAATTTTATGTATAATGTAAATTTGTATGACAACCTTCCTATTTAAAAAAATAAAGTTGCATTCAATATGGTGGCCTCAAGATGACGGACCAGATTATCATAGTAAAGTTCACAATAATTCATAGTAAAGTAATATTTTCAATTTGAATAGGATTCCCAATCACAACCACCGTCAAATAACCTTTGTGTATGAGATATAAGGCCGTTTTCAGACTTTTTTTCTCCTCTCTGCTTTGGATAGTATTGATTGAAAATGTGAATATCTTTGAAACGGTTTGAGATATTGATAATGTGGTTTTCATCGAATTGTTCAATTGGGTCTAATTATCTTTCTAAATCTTCATGTGTTTTATCATTATTATTGTATAAGCATATTATTATGTCATCACATATCTATACCAATAAATTATATTTTCCTCTTGGAGGATTATTATCCAAATTGTTCATAATATGTTAGCAAGGTATCCTGATAATGGTGGTCCCACAGCTAAAACCTTCCATTTGCTTATAAATATTGTCATTGAAAGTAGAATAATTTTGGTCTATACATGTTTCTGATAATGCTATTAAATCTTCTATTCATTATTGTTCAAGTCATTTTCAATTAACTTTCACTTTGAAATTTTGATAGTTTGATTAGTTGTGTATTGTTACAAATTTTATGTTACAAAACGAATGATTGAATGTTTTCCAGTCCTCTATGGTCGTAGGCCTCGACTGTCGGTGGTGTACGAAAATTGAAGAGTCCTCTACTGTCGCCTAAAGCAGGCAACATTGAGGCCTCATTTCCAGGAGTCCTCTACTGTCGCAGGTCTCGACTGTCCCGGGGCTGTACAAAAATTAGAGAGGCCTCAACTGTCACCTAACGAAGGCAACATTTGAGGCCTCTTTTTCAGGAGTCCTCTACCGTCGCTGGCATCGAATTTTGCAGGTTTCAACTGTCGGGCCTGTACAAAAATTAGAGAGTCGCTTGCAGCAGATGTCAGTTGAGGACACATTCTACTGCGATACCAGACTGTACATCTGTACTAATGGGTCAATAATGCATCTTTATCTAGTGTATGATAGATGTTATGAAATACATTTTGTAATGATTATAACATATGACTTGTTAAAAACCAAATAATAGAAACTTCCTTCATGAAAAAGAATAAGAACTTTGAAGGATCCTAGGGCTTATCTTTGAAGGATTTTCAGAACGAAAATAGTCATATGACACTTGTTGGTATACAGGCCATCTTTGTGAAGAATTACAGCTCAATCAGTCGAGTATTACAAGCGTGATGAGCACAGACAAGAAGACAGACACCATCTCGTCTTATAGATGGATAGAAGATAGATAAATATTCAGATTTGTCAATGAAGGAGGCATGATGCAGTAGTAATGGATTCCCATTACTTAAAATATGTTAAGGGACCATCATCCAAGTACTGGAATGTATAATATCATATCAAACATACTACCGGGTGAACTGAATGCTCTTTTCAATTTGATGAGACTTGACCACCTTTGTTGACGAAACTTAATTGGAGGCTGGAAAGATGCGGGTCTCTTTATTTTACATGCTGAACTTAATAAAAATAAAAGTTCATTTATTGACATAAAAAATTTTCCAATGCATAGTCAACGTCAAAACAATTTAAAAGTTACAAAATCAATAAGCTTTGGAGAATAGAAAAAGGTTCCATAGTACGATGATTAGAGTAATAATCTTCTTATATAATCTAGGAAGTTGAATTGAAAAATCGGCAACTTTATATAAACATTCTTCCTTAAAAATATTTTTTACTGTGTTTTTGAAAATTATTCACGAGATATCTCTAACAATTTCTAGGCTATAAATATAATCAGACATATAATTTTTCCTACAGTTACCCGAAAAAGTGCTCATTCCCGCATCATTTATAGTACGCAAAATACCTTATTCGTACACCCAGTGCGGGAATGTAGATTTGAGTGCAGCAAAGTACTTTGCCGCACTCCAAATTTGCAACATAACAACACAAAATAGTTAACACGCTTTATGACGGTAGAGTGCAGCAAAGTAAAAGAAATGTTGGTAAACCTGAATATGTAGCTGACTGAAAATTTTTGTAAAACAGCTGATTATTACCGCTAGATATTGGATAATGAACAGTAAATAAACAAGAAGTTTTGATAGTATTCAATATCAGTATTTTATTTCTATTCAAGTTATTATGAACGATTTTTTATGTGTGAGATGCCTATATTTTTAACTGGAATACATTGGAAACATTTATCAACCATTTTTATGATCAAGGAATCAAGTATTTTTATATCTTTATTCACTTTTGTGGTTAGGTTACTCGTGTCGTGTTAGCAATACTAAAGCTGTGATTGTTATATTTTCAAAACAATAATGTATCCATTATTTTTTTTATTTTTTTTTTTGAAACATTAGGTTTGAAACATAAATATTTACACTTAAAAAAAGTTATTCAGTTCTTCAACTCCTTGAAAAATCTCTACTCAAATTTTTGTAGAACAACTATAATGAATGCCATTGATGAATTAGAAACATATTAGGCTACAGAATAGATGTTATTGAATACCATAAACGAAAACACTGGATTTACAATATACTGTTTACTCAACAGTGACTTGAATGATTAAAGTTCAGCATTTCAGGTAAATGTAATGTCTATATAATATAATTTAATCACGTTTTAAATAATGCAGTATAACCTCGATTATACGTTTCATGCAGCTACTTGTCGCTTGGCCAGAAAAGCACGAAGGCCGAATTGACACGTTTACTAATGTATTTACAAGAAAAAACAAGCTGAAACTATATTTTCACACTAATTGTGTATAATATATCATTCAGACTCAAACTTGAGGATATTTGGAACTGGAATAAATAGTACACATGGAAATTTCATAGAATGGTCAGGTTAGACTTAAGTCTGTCCTGAGGGCTGATCACTAGCCTAATCCTTAATCAGTCCTGGGCATATTAGCTTATTAATTTATTTACATTAATAGAAAAATTAAAACATAAGCTTACAGCTTTGATCGCATAGACAAATTAATCAATAAAACAAATAAATGGGCACTGTACAGTCGACAGCAGTCGAATGAAATGGTCGCTTCTTCTTATTGTTCCAATTACAGTTGCAATGAGATAGGTAGTTTAAAATTGTATAAGAGCTTTATAACTGTGCTGCATAACCTAGAAGTGATCTGAAACTTATATTGAGTAAATTTGGGGATTATTGTTGAATTCAAAAGTTATTGGCGGAATTATAAAAGTCTGTTTGAATGGTTCTTTTTTTAACGTAAATCGCGAGTATGTCTATGTGCGGAATTTGTCAACTGAGCGTGGTTAGAGCAGAAAAGGACAAGATTGGATGTAAAAAGTGTGCTAATTTTTTTCATGGAAAGTGTGTGAACCTAACAGCAATGGAGATTGATTTGCTTAGTGATAAATCATGGATGTGTAGCACATGCACTGCAGAGTTCTGTTTATCGCGTGGTAGTGCATGCTCGACTCCGGTTCAAACAAATAATGATAGTATGAAGAGTTCACTGACTATTGATGATGTTACTACTCGGCCGACTGTTGCCCAATTGGATCATATGTTGGCTGAGTTTAAAAAGGATATTATTGAGAGTCAAAAACAAAATTATGAAGACCTGTTAAAATCAGTGGATGAGTGTAAAAATAAACTGACTAACTACAACGAGATTCTAGGTAGACAGGATGAACTCATTAAAAAGCAAAATGAAATTATCCAGCAACTACAAAAAGAAATCGAACTTTTGAAAAATAAATTTGCAGAGCTTGATGCTCATGTCGAGGACCAGGAACAATATTCAAGGCATAACACTATTGCAGTTTTCGGCATTCCGGAGTCTCAGGGGGAAAATGCGGAGAATTTGGTTTTGGATGTTTGTAAGGAGCTGGGAGTCAAAATCACTGCTGGAGCAATCAGCGATGCGCATCGCTTGCAAAAATTTGGCAACCAGAGGTCGACGGGCATTATCGTGAAGTTTGTACGGAGGAAGGATGCGGAAGAACTTCTTAGAAGGCGCAAGGAAAAGCGTAATCTGACGGCACAAGATGTGGGGTTTCCTGGCGATAGGAGTCCCATCTTCATAGACCAATCACTGGCACCAGGTAGGCGTACATTGTTCACAGCAGCGAGAAGAATCAGAACACAGGAAAATCTTCGATATGTGTGGATTGATCGGTCGGGAGTAATTAAAATGAGAGCAACCGAGAACAGTAGAGTGATCTCCATAAGAACGCAACAAGATTTGACTGCATTTGTGTCTGATTCACAAAACAAACAAGATTTTAAGAAGGTCAATTGATTCAATCGTTTCCAATTTGAAGCTGATGATTGAGTGATTTAATTTTTATTATTCTAATATCATACTAAATGAACATGAATGCTGATTTTCATTTATTATTGTGGAGAGTGCTGATTGTTGGAATATTGATTGGAATTGAACATAAGTTTCAATCATAATATTTGATTTACATTGTGTTAAGCTATTTTTTTATGCAGTACGACCACTCACATTGTCACATTTGTCCGATAGAGATTATCTCGTTGTAGAGCCGAATTGAATGATTTCCTCTCAACTGTTGATAACTATATATTGGTGAAAGTTGAGTAGAACGCTTTATCTGTAAGGATGTTTTTATGATAGTACCGTTGAATATGAACAAAATAATATCAAGAGGCTACTGTTTCAAGATTACGCTCATCTCGGATAATATCTAGCTAGTTGTACAGCACATCATCGATTGAAGTGCAGGATATTTATTCCACTCAACTGCTACTAGCATATATATCAGAAATACTCGTAGACATTTCAATATTGTCTTGTTTTTATTTTTTTTCTAATTCTTTATGTATTAGGCCTATTCTTTCAGAAGAATAAAATCTTTCAGACTATCAGCTGGGAAGTAATGATGGTAGCATAAACCTTCCTCATATATTATTCTTACCCATTTTCATGTAGATAACACACATCGCAGATTATTATGTTTTTTTCTTTAGTTTGCAGAGGAAGTTTTGGATAGCAGCCTGTTTCTTTTTCTTTCCAAGTATTATATAGTTTGCTCTATCCAATAAATGAATGAATAAATTATATATGTTGGGGGTGAGAATGTGGACATTCAATCCAATCAATGAAGAAAAAACTTTTTCCTCCACCTACTGTCAAAAGTACTTACTTTACTCCCTGAAACATGATACTAAAGTGTCACTTTTTCGCTCTCAGTACTAAAAAACAGAAAAATTCCCTAGGGAGTAAAAGTGACTCCATTTAAATAACATGGGAAGCATGTCTATTTCAAAAACGTACATTTGGAATAGGTCAGAAGGTCTAAGCTCAGATGAGGAACCATAATTATAGAGTAGTCATTAAACCAACTAAATTCAATACCTCAACCAAACATTTGATCGATATATAAAATTAGTAGATGAATTCTAAGATTTCAAGGAAGCTTTTTTGCGCAATCTCCCACCTCCCCCCTCCCCCGCCCCCCTGCAAACTCCCCCTTCCACCACCCCCTCTCATTCTCCCTCTCCCTCTCCCTCTCCCTCTCTCTTATCTTATCTTATCTTATCTTATCTTATCTTATCTTATCTTATCTTATCTAATCTAATCTCTTCCCGTCCCCCAGTGTTGACGAGGGGGATGAAGAGAGAGAGATCTCTCTCTCAGTGAGGGAAAAAATAATTTTCCTTTCTACCGACAGATTAAAGTGAATCCATATTTCTACATCTAATGCTATACTGACAGATTGAAGTGAATGCTAGATGAGGGAAAAAATAATTTCCCTTTCTACTGACAGATTAAAGTGAATCTGTATTCTCTACTGTCAAATTAAAGTGAATCCATATTACTACATCTAATAACTTATACTGTATCTACTGACAGATTAAAGTGAATCTGTATACTCTACTGTCAAATTAAAGTGAATCTGTTACATCTAATAACTTATAATACTGTAAAATTAAAGTGATTGCAAATTGAATAATTCGGAGGGTACAAGAGAGAGAGTGATACACCCATCGTTTCTCTGTCTCTCGCATAAGCATTACTTGTAGATTGTGCAAACTACTAGGTGGAAAAAACAGATGGCCCCATGCGTTATCTCCTATTCTCACTTACTCGCACCATATCTACCGCTTTTCCTCTATTGCGAAAGCCATGACAAAAATCAGACAAGTAACTGAGTTCCTTTTTAATCCCGCCTTCCTATACTGCCAGTTAAAGTGAATCCATATTTCTACATCTTTATACTGGGTGAATCTGTTACATCTAATAACTTGTACTGTAAAATTAAATTGATTGCAAATTAATACAATTGGTTTGCTTTCCGCCCGACAGTTAAGAAAAATTTCACAAATTTATATTGAAATTTTCTATGTGCTGTACAAACCTGCGGGCGTTATTTTTTTGTAAAGTGTTTCTCCGAGAATATCTATAGTAAATTTAGAATGAACAAGCATATCCAAAAATAGGTATAGATATCCTCAGACCTATATCACTTGGGGTATCAGCTCTATTGATGTCTTAACAGAGAGAGGTCAATGATCTAAGTTGATCTTTTACATTTTTTATCTGCAATGTCATACAAGCATTTCCAAAGTTCATCGGAATTTGTAACAATAGTTGAGAAATCATTTGCACTACAATAATGTAGATGACCTGTATCTAGTATATCGAGCAGTTCGAAAATCTCAGATAAAATTGGAAAATGTACATTTTCTGTTTTTGTTAACGCTAGATCAACATCATCACCTTGGAATCCTGTTGAAAATTTAATATTTTTTGCAATAGAATCAAATTCATTGAATGAAATTGACATCAAGAGGCGAGTTAATTTTTTGAATTTTGCAAAGCTAAAACACTGCATGACCTAGATCAAGCTATGAACTATAATTGATAAGGTAGGAATGTGCACTTAGCTGTAACAGTTGTCTCTAAGGGGGCGTATCTCGATAAGGTAGGAATGTGCACTTAGCTGTAACAGTTGTGTCTGAGGGGGGCGTATCTCGCGTCCTCACTCAATCAAGTCTACACTGATACTAAACCAAAATGTTCGAGGGAATATCTGAATTAAAAATTTGTTTACAACATTTCACTACAACAATACATAACTTCATCTTCAATTTTAATTGATTTATCTATAGACAAATTATGTGGACGGTAATAGCACAAATAGTCTTTTATATCGTTCAAATTAACTGTGCTTAGAAAAATAGCCTTTAATTGTTTCACCAAACTATAATTTTCACGAGATGATTTCTTAATTGCAATTTCGCATTCATCATACCAGTCTATGCAGTTTTTTAACCTCACTTCCAGCTGGTTGTCAGCAGCTAAACACTTTGTCGGATCCATTGTTGTCGAGCAAATGAAGTAAACTATGTGTAGGCAGGCACTATTATAGAGTAATTAAACGGTCTTTCTTCATTAATAATTGATGACAGACAACACGTGCGTGCTTTATGCAGTCTTAATGCATGCAAGCAATAAACACACTGTAATTCCTTTCCGTTGTAGAAGAATCCATAACGTGCAAAGTTTCTTTTCTGCGCATTCGTATACATCGGTGCCAATTTCATACTTTGCATTAGATTGTTTTCGCACAAGAAATTATTTGTTTGATACATATTTTTAAACAGCAAAGAATTATAATGTTGGGCAGAGAATAAAGCACATCTTCCATCGGGTCTATATTTATGTATCTTACATGCATCATAACACCACAAAGTGGTGAAAAAGCTGAAATCAGGTTTTGGAAAATCCTCTGGTATGCATTGTACGTTAGAATGCAATCTTCTTAAAAACTTTGCTTTCTCAGTTCCTTTTGTGAAAATTTTCTCATAACCTGCAAGGTAATCACATATTAATGACTCACTGTATTCTAAATCTCCATCTTCCCATTTTATTTTATGATAGTGACGTTCTAACCATGTTACATCGTTATACAATTTTGCACTCAATTCTGTCTTTGCAAATGGTGATTTGAAATGGAATACGGCATAATTATTAAACTGATCAATTATGGCAAGTTCTTTCACAATAATTTGATTACAAGTTTGTTTAAACCAGTGAAGATCAACCGTAGCAATTTTCGTAGACGTCTGCTTGTCCATTCCTTTCTGTCCTTCTTCATGTATCTGTTCCTCCTCACGTTTCTGCTCCTCCACCTCCTCTTCCTCCTCCTCTCCCGACTTCTGGATTGGTGTACTGCTTCTCCTTGGTTCATAATAGAAACTATCAGATTCAATATTGTAAAGTACTGACTGAGTTTGAGCTTTGTTCTCACTCTCCAAAATATCAGAATCGAGATCACACTGGATACCAATAGAGCGAGTTTGTAGCTTGTCCAAAATATCAGAACACAAAGAATAGGACATGATTCCTGTTCAAAGGTAAAACTGATAATGGCTTACATTTGGCGCAGTACACACCTTATATATAATATTGCATGCAGTGATGCACTCTATCAACAAATTACTGAACTTCTTTCACCATGCTCGTGAGAGGCGTGTACTCCATCACACGATCGCCAATTAAAACGCAATACGCGGAAGTATTTGCAGGTACTGCACTATTAAATTCCATTTCAATACGAACATCTGTCGATGATTTCAAATGACTTGGTTGGTGTGAACAATCTACAACAATCAGCGGTGTTGATTCACAAAACATTTTAAAATCGATTTCTGTTCCGAGTTTGCTATTGATTGAATGATTATAATACGAGGGCGCGAAATCCAGGAACATCCGGTATAAAACTTCCTTCTTACCTAGCAGATTTTCGTATGGATAATACTCACTATTCAAATATACTTCAACATTATAAATATCACAGCTGTCAAAATTAGATATTGATTTTTTAATTTTATTCTTTCGATCAGTTTGAAATGCAATTATAATATATTTTGGAGTATCAAAATTTGATGTCGTGTGTACTGACCAAGAATGAACAAGTGAATTTTGCAAATTTGGTAATTCACAAATTTCCCAATGGCGGAAACTTAATTTCAGTGGAGTGTCGGCATCGAGCAGTCTCAAAAATTTCAATCGCACATGATCTTCTAAAGTAATGTAGGGCATCCGCCATTGGAGCTTAGTAATTTTTACACTAACCTCTGTACCGGTTGCAGACTCGACGCAATTGAGGTCTGAGGGCGACCTCAATAATACAAGCTCTTGTTTCAAGTTTAAAATTATTCTTTGAAAATCTTAAAAAAATGGAAGGATTAATTTCAACAGCACACAGAAAGTGAATTTATTATCTGTTAGCTCATATCCTGCTCTGTCGAAACCAGCTAAATGATATGTGTTTTTATCAGATGCGTTCTTCACAAGAATAGCTTTAATTGTAGAAGTTAAACCAATTAATCTTGATTTGGAAATTTGTTGACCTGCTAATTCGTATCGTATTTCATCAAAAAGGTTGCCCACTACGTTACTGCTTAATTTATAATCTGCCGGAACGGGCGCACCAGGCGGTTGAGTTGCCTCCCCTGCTACTGTAATCGCAGGCGCTGCCGGTTTTGTGCAGCTAACTGTTCCCTCAATCAATATAAATGATTTACAAGGTAAAGTGTACACATCCAATGAATTTATTCCTATCCGAGCTTCATCAGAGTTTTTTATTTCTTGTCCCGAATAAACTGTATGAGTATGAAATTGGAATTTGGTTATGTCATTATAAAACTGAAGCTCTGTCTCCACATCCAGAATATCACTAATTGCTGCGCCTGACATTTCGCCAATCAACTATTAAACCTAATTTTTCCAATATTCTCGCGCTTTTAGCCGATAACGCCCTATTGCTTTTAGTAGATGTTGACGCTATCGCGTTCCTTTCTCTAATGACTTGATTGGTCTTATTCAAACGCGGATTAAAAACAAGATATCCCATTACTTTTGTTTTTCACGTATGTGCAGTCTAATTGTAATTGTATCTCCGCGGAAATCAATAAACAATCCGTTCTGGTCTGTCACCTTTACATTAATAGTTTGAATTCGACGTGTATTCAAAGGTACATAAATAATTGGAGAGAGTACTTCGTTTATTAAATAACCGCTAGGAACCTTTGGCAAAAATTCGTAGATTATATGTTTTTCTTTTCCGTTAAAGTAACTGCCACATGCTAAATTACACTCAACAAGAATACTGTCAATGCTTGTTATGTTAACTAAATGTTTGGAATAATACCATTTATTTGCTTGCAAAACAACATTATCAAAACCGAGTATCTTAGCAATCGAATCAGAACGTGTTGAATCAATAGGCTTATCAGAATAAATTTCAATCTTCATAGTATTTGCATTTGCACGTATAATAAGTTTATTCTTCTTCCCATCAATATTCAATTTATTCTTTAAAGATTTTATAATATCTTCAAGTTCATATGCACCGGTATCCAACATGATTAACTTATTGCCATATTTGAAGCTAGAATTTGTTCCTTTGTTTATGTTTGCAATGCTATTGTAACTAGAAAAATTAATCAGTCCAATTTCCCATTCACGATTTTTATCCAATTCTATAATTTCTTGTAAATGTTCATAGAGGTTACTTGACTTTGATCTTAAGGTAATAACGACCATCTTGTGTGTTCAGCACAAACACTTAATTACAACTGATTTGCAAGAAACGATAACGTGAGATGACCACAAATATCACTATTTAATGGTTGCAAGTGATCAACATTATAAAATATATTTACCCCATTTTCTTTTTCCAATATTTGTCCGATTCGTATGGCGGTTGTAAATTTCCAATTGGATCAAAATACCATACATTAGAGCCAACTTTCTTATATGCTACCCAATATGTACCATCCTCGCTTTCCCTTGCTAAATTCACAATGGCATTTTCGTTTTTTAGAATTTTTTTGGGTAATGCATCTAGCATATATATTCCTCTTAGCTGAATCTGTGATTATTTCGACCAATCAATCAAATCATAATTACTCAATTCTCCTTCAATATTCATGCCTTCTTCTTCTTCTTCTTCATACTCTTCTTTGTTGTTCTACGTTTCTTAACTTGAGGGAATAAACTCACTCCATATGATGATGGGGGTGGGGGTGGAACTCTCCCCCCACTAGTTATTTGAGGAAAAGGCTTCAAAAAATATCCTTTTCCTGCAATATGCTTTTTCAACTGTTTCAACTGAGCTATAGCTTTGCGTCTAATATCATTACTATAACTTCTCCTCTCATTCTTCTTCTTCTTCTTCTTTCTCAAAGACCCACCAAACGCCGCTTTAGCTTTCATAACGTTTGTAACAAGATAGCTAAGTGCTTTCTCGGCAAGGGGTGTTTGAGGATTTTTGAAAATGTCCCATGCAGCGTTTGCTAGAGCTCTGTCAGCTACCGCTCGAGTTTTATTATTGCTATTTTGAGTGTAGGCTATATCATGTATCTTGCAAGCTCTATCTAATGAATTTATACCTTGATCACCTCTCTTTAACCTTTCATTAACCTTGGTGCCCGGCCCGCAATACTAGTATCCCGGAATATGATATTCTTCTCCCAGGTTATCAATTACCTTATTTAAAATAGTTGATGTCACATTACCTGCCAAACCTGACACACCTTTAAAAACTCTTGCCGCTGAACTCAAGATTCCTCTACCCCGTTTCCTCGAACTCTGCTTTTTTCTCCTACATACCATTTTTCATTACCTTTCAACTCAATGGTTGAACATTAACTGAGGTTAATTAATCAATACATCAACTTGAATTGAATTGGTTTAATTTTCAATCGAGTTGGAAATGAATTCACACCACAATCAATCATAGTCAAAAATGTCTAGACTGAAATTTGAAACAACATATCGTTCACTCTCTCTCTCACGCAACTGTTTACAAGATTTTTTTTTTTGGCCCCAATATAAAGTCTTTATATTTGGCTAAATCCATTTTTTCTGTAATAATTTGCACTACCTGATTTTCTGTAAGGTTATGTTGTTTGGCCTCAATCCAGTTCATGTGAAAACTTACCTGGGCGTATTTGGATACAATGTCCAGGGCCACTCTGTGTATGAATAAATTTAGATAGTCAATGAATGGAGCCGAACATTGCAGTCTCATGACAGCACCCTCTTCCGAATTTTTAATTGCCTCAGCTATTTCTCACGAACGCTTTTCACAGCGACTCCCATCTCGTTTTTCTTAATAAAATCTCCTATATCATTTTTAGTTGCATACTTTTCTGCAATTTGCTTAATTAGAATAGCAATAGCATCTTTTGTAATGAACTGTTCAATACCTTCCATAATATTAGCTTTTATTGCACTCGCTATTTCAGATAATCGTTTTTCAAACTCTCCCTTTGTTAATGAAGAACTAATCAATTTCTGCAAAGCAGATTCTAAATATTGCTTATCAATTCCCGATGGGTGTGTTTCATTTACTTTAGTAAAAATTTCTGTACTAAGTTGTTTTAATTTAGTATTGAGATAGTTTCTGTCCAACACCTCCAAATTCTTAATTTTATCCGATATGGCTTTTAATTTCTCATCTAAATAAGCTTTATCAACTTTATCATTGTTAATACTGAGCAACTGAGATGAAAAGCTGTCTGTTAAAGTTTTCACTTCTCCTAGAGCGGATTCTAAATTTAGAGTTCTCTCTGCAATAGCTTTATCGATATTAGCATTGAAATTTTGTAATGTACTTAGAATATGTTCTCTTTCAATTATGCTCACTCCAATATTCTTTGTATTTTCCGAAACGAGTTTGGTTATTTGCGAATCTAAATAAAATTTCACAGCTTCGCTGATTCCTTGTTGATTTATCGATTCGATTATCTTCTGTGTTATCAAGTCAATATCACACGTAAGATTAGCAACAGCTCCACTAGCACTAGCCGTATCAATTCGTCCGAATCGATGTAGAGTCATCGTAACACTAAACAATTAATTTTGCTTCTTTTAGCTCTTAAATTATAGACGCGATCTCCACATCATGCCCGGTGTTGCCACTAGCTTTCGAGGAATAGAGTAAATTTAATCTTTCCACTAATTCGTCAAAATTATCAAAGTATTGATAAATTCTATCATGAGAATTATTTTTTGCAAATTTCAATAAACCCCACCCCTTCTTTTCACTAATTTTTTTACTGGGAAATAACTTTTGAATCATTTGCGATTTAATTCCCTGATTTCGTTTAACATAGCCTCTTCGATCTAAATGTATGCCTGTAAGTGTTAAGATTTTTTTATACTTATCCAGATCTCTCTGATTATAAAGATTTGAGTTTGGTCTCGCACTGAATAATAACTCAAGTAGACCATGTGTTAAACGGGATCTTCCATTATTAATATCTATATAACCGTTATCGAATATTACTTGCTGATTTCAAATATAATACACGTCATCTTTAGAATTATATGAAATTCCATAACTGATTGAATTATTCAATTTTTCCGCATGAAACGTTTTTAGATATTGTGACAGCACATCATCGTTTCTGCTAGAACCAAGTAAACTGTTTTTAAATTTAGTCGAGCTTAAAAAATTGTCTGTTGAACTCCCATAACTCTTTTCATCCTCCTCCTCATTATCATCAATTTCCATAATCTCTTGTTCCTCTTTTACTTCTTCCTTTTTAGGTGTAAAATCATAATTAGAGTGCAAACTAGATTTGGTTTTTACCAATTCAATTATAGGTTCTATTAATGGCGAAAGAGTTTTCCTATTGAATTCCTCCGTTCGTTTTTCAAAATTGACTAAGCTTTTATGCTTGTCACTGATCACCTTTCTCAATTTCTTAATCTTTTCTATTAAACTCTCCTTCTCGTTATTTACTATGCTATTTCCTCTCCTCTTCCTCCTCCTCATATGTGTTTTAGACAACATGACTGTACAAAGAATTAATCTCTACTGAACGGAAAGAATCGTGTCCAGTGAATCCCGATATTTTCCTTCCTTTATATTACATTCTTTTAAAATTTTAAGAAAATTATGCGGTTTACGATTCCAAACTGTATGACAAAGTTCACTGAAATCTTTATAAGACATATCTCCTCCAACATGATCTCTGTGAATTAATTTCAGACTCAATAAATCCATCTTGAAAATTATTATGATATTTGCATTATCTCTAGTGAAATGTTTCTGTGTAGCTCCATAACTCTGAATTAAATATGCAGTGTCAATATTTCGATGTCGTCCCATAGTAAAATATTCTCTTATCTGTGGGACATTACTCAGTTGCAAGTCATCAAAAATTACCTAGCTATATTCAGGGATACGGTTTGAATGGGGAATTTGGCTCACATCATCTTCCATGTGAAATCCGATATTTTTCAAACCTGCAAATACCTTGCTGAGAAAAACATATTTTGGTTGATATAAACTTTTGCTAAATAAGTAAATGTGCTTAAATTTTAAACCATTTTCAGCAAATACTAAATTAAATAAGAGATTTGTTTTTCCCCCAGCACTGAGTGATATAATTAACATTCTTGCATTGTGAGGTAGTAGCTTTCCATTTTTACAAAATGCAGGCTTTTCTTTATTTGTAATTAATTTATCAAAGTTAACAATTGGTAATTGACTCATGATTACAAACGTACAGAACGTGATCTGATAAGGTACTGAAAATTTT
Organism: Nilaparvata lugens; assembly: GCF_014356525.2. NCBI lineage: Eukaryota > Metazoa > Arthropoda > Insecta > Hemiptera > Delphacidae > Nilaparvata > Nilaparvata lugens. The sequence continues at coordinate 43,181,287 of NC_052518.1, read as the reverse complement.
TACAATAGTTAGAGCAATGACTGAGTGCATGTTGGCGCTACATGTATAGAGGGGCGTTTCCCAGAGATTGGAATGCAGGCAACACTCTCCACCTCCTCTCCTCATCATCATCATCATCATCATCAGACAGATTATGGATGTTCAAAAGATTCTTATATTAAGAAATGAGAACCAATGTTTGATGAGGAGCTATTATATTTTCAACGAATGTACATCATGATATTTACAATAAATGTACATGTTATTTACAATAGATTATTTACAATAAATGTACATGTTATTTACAATAGATTATTTACAATAAATGTACATGTTATTTACAATTGATTACAAAAGATTATTTTTCATCTAATAATTGATCTTTACTAATATAACTAGGTTTAGAAAATCCAATCCATTTCACTAACAATCCTTTTTTATCACGTTTTAATATTTTTTCAATCAAATTCACTTGTCTCTCCGTTTCGTTTAATTGTGTTTTTTTAATTTCTTCTGCATAAAACCTACCACTAATTACTTCTCCATTTAGATCTTGCAAGCTATACGTTACAGGTTGAGAAGGAAATATAGAATGAATTACAAAATACTCTGCGCTCCAGTTTATGTTATAAGATTCATCGAAAAGAACCCTTTTCTTTGAGATTCGTACAACATCTCCTAGCTTAAATTTCGGTTTTGAATTTTTCAATTTATATCGTCTATTGAATGCAAAATTCAAAGACATTAAAACATGATTACGATCTTTTTTCCCCACATCTTTAGGTTTCATTCTAATGGATGAATGCATTGTTGCATTATAATCACGAACTAAACTGTCTAGTTGTGATATCCAGTTTTTGGTTCCATGTTCAGTTAAATATCTATAAATTTTTGCTTTAAGTGTTCTATTAAACCTTTCAACTATGGAGGCTTTCTTATCGGTAAAAACATGATAATGTTTAATACTATATCTATCTAATAACGCTTTAACTTTTGAATTAAAGAATTCTGTTCCCTGATCTGTTTGGAACAGCTTAACTCCCTTATTTTTAGAAATAATTGGCTCGAGAGCGTTAAATACAGATTGGCTTGCCTTGTCTTTTAATGGTACACAATATGCAAATTTTGAAAAACAATTAATAACAGCTAAGATATATTTGTAACCCTTATTAAAACGCGATAAACTCGTCATCTCAATGAGATCTGCTTGAAGCAAGTCTTTTTCACTCTTCAACTCATATTTGCGAGTGGGATAGTTCACACGCGGCACGCTATGAAGCTCTAAAGCTAGCTTAGATCTAATAATATTCATGATATTTACAACAGTCAAATCAGTGGTGTTGGATGATTGTCATGGAACATACTGAGCAATAAGTTAGAGTGTTGGCACTCTATAATGTCCAAATGGGAGAGTATCAACACCATTCTCAGCAATGTACCTCTTATCATCATAAGGGCTCAAACAGATTTTTGCACATTCAACCTGATACATGGTGTGATTATAGGATCTTAACATATTAAATTTTTCAATGTGTTCACTACGTTCAAACAATGATTTCTTATATAAATTAAAATTAAGTTTTCTACATTTCACTCCGCTCTGTACACCCTTTGCTATACATTTATTTACAGGTTCTTCATTCTCGTTACATACTAAAAATGAGTAAAGTTTCGATCTAAGGCCTACAAATTTATGGACAGGTTTTGAGGCGGTCTCATCCTTGAACTTTCCTACAACTTTATTTCTCTCCATGGAAAAGCAAGGGTGGGTAGGTGGATAGTTAGAAGTATCGAAAAGGGTCAAATTTTCTCTAATCAACTGATACACATCTTCGACTTTTAGGTTTAGAAGAAAACTGTCGGTGTCAGTTATACACAGTTCTATGCGATCCCACGGTATAATTTTTTGTAATTTGCAATAGAAAAAATCGTACATATGGAATTTACTCAACTCCAGTACGGAAAAGCCGGAATAGACAGGCTTGTTCATTTTAAGTTCCAACTTTCGAGAGAAAACCGCGATCACATTCGGACTAATTATTTGCCAGCGTTTACATAGTGGATTTGAAATGTACTTATCTAACCGTTTTTCATCCGTGATAATTTTAACATTCATTTGCTTACGACTACTCTGTATCGTTTTGCCAAATATTAGGTTACAACAGGCCTTAAAGAAGGATATTTCAAATTTATTTTTTGCGTTCTGTCTATTCCGGATATTGAAGTCGATGTAGCTTTTCAACCAGGGAGATTGGGAAAAGCTAATGACACGATGCACTTTCAATAATTTGAAACCGAGCTGAAGGTGGAGCTTTAAATTGACATAGTGAACAATGTACTTTCCACGATCGAAAAGTGTGTTCATGAGCTTTTTGGTTCCAGTTTGACCGTTCTGATTTGTTTGGTAGTTCGACAGCAATTCGTGCGGCGGAGTTAAGTGCAGGGGCGCGAGTGGGAAGCTAGCGTGCTTATCATGTAACTCTTGAGGGTACTTGAGATCACATTCTATTATATATCCGGTTTCTGAATTGCTGTCCAAATTCGCGAAATCAAGGCTGGAAATTTCTTCCTCTGAGAGGAATTCGAAATTTCCAACAGGTAAGCTTCGGCTCATAGCTTCCGAGTATAAACTGTTTGCATCGATATAAAGCAGATAATTAGACAGTTTTGAAGGATCATATGTTTCGGGTAGATGTTTGTTATTTGCTTCACAATAACATTTACCGATAAATGACACCCCACCCCTCATCCCTGCCTCAAACATAAGATGCATGTCAGGATGAGTAATCAATTCTAGTTCGACTTTAGTGTGTTTCAGCATGCAATTCCAGGTGAAGTGCGCGAGAGAAAGAAAATGGGTCACATCAAGGCCGTATGAGCTAAAAAGCGTAGACCTCATGGATTCAAAAACTACCGCTAATAGCATTACGTCCAAACATAAATAAAAATCGTGATATTCACCCAGATTTTTCAGCTTGAATGTTGAGAACACTCTTTGCGCATGCTCATATTCTTCGCGAGACAGAGGTGTATCAGTTAAATCATTATGAAAACATTCGATGGGGGGAAGCGATGTTTCCGCGAATTTTTCGGTACAGCTCATGTACGAGTAGGGATATACTCCTTTTTTCAACAAGAGCTGTCTGTGTTCGCGAGGTGGATCATGAAACACCGAAAATAATCGTTCGAACTTCTTTTCCATGTCTGTACTTTCTACCAAATTAGGCACCAATACTTCCAAGGATTCAGACATAAACTTGTAGGAATCTAAAAATTAAATTTTGCCTACTGAAAGTGTCAAAAATCTCTCTGACGTATTTGCGATGCAGGAAATTTCTTTTTTACATTTACCGAGCGATTTCAGAATAAAATGCGAATCAAAACCGGAGAAATTATGAAAATAACATGATATGTACTCCGGAGTACGAGCTGTTGAATTACAAGAAACATGTGCCGCACACAAGTAATTACCGGTTTCATGCGCGTGGTGACGACATTTAATATCGCTGTCTAAAAACGGTTCAGCACAAAGCCCGCAGTTTACTGAATTTTGAAATTCGCGCTCTTGACTTTCGGATAAAGCTTGCATCGGAATTTCTCGTTTCATATCCTCATACAAAATGTCGCCAAGATCTGTAATTCCCTGAAGAAATTTCTCCATGATTTTTTCGTCTAAACTACTCGATCTATGGAGTACAGGTCCGTAGGCGATTTCCCTGTTAACATCTATAACAACGAAACAATAGCCACAGGGAATATGCCGCGCTGTTTTCTTTGTGTAACTACGAGTAACTTCATCAGAATCGGAATCATCATCATCATTAATATTCACAACGTATGTTTCTAAATCCGCGTAAATTGTGTACTTTTTCTTTAATGTCGCGCTCAGTTTCTTGAATTTAATTGTCTCTCCACGTTTAGGATATGAAACGCGCTGAGATTCAAACTTGGAACAAAGTTCCACATGTTTCAACAAATTTGCTTTACCATCACAATTTTTAGATTTGGTCGATGTAAATCTATGGAAACAAAAATTGCAAATGTGTACTTGACCGTGGCATTTTGAAAGGTGGGAGAGAAGACGTGATAGCCTGTTTTTCCCATTCGCGGTATTTACTAAACAGAAATGAGTTTTTCCTGCATCGCCTTTTAGCATTAAAAGATTAATTTGGTGTTTATGCGTACGGAAAATGCTTGTACGGAAGGGGAAAAACTTTTTGTTGTCATACGCGATGACGTGAATTGCAATGTCCGGATTGAGTATTTCAAATTTCTTAATATTGTGTGTTGTCACCGGGAAATTTACACCTCGCATATCAAGTGTGTGAGCAAACTTGCTCAAATACTTTACAGTCAGGTGTGAGTCCTTTGGCTTCTGATGGAAATACGCGAGCACTGACCATAAAAAGCATTTTTCGTCAGAGATTTTTCACATTTATAATACATTTTTTGTTTTTCAAAAACTGGGGTGTTTGAATGAAACTGGATGTGTATATAGGATTAAATTTAATCACGTTCACATCCAGTGATTCAATTTTCTTTAGCACCCATCCACTCCCATGTCTTACGAAATTTTCGAAAGATGAGAGGATTTTTTTCACAGCCAAGAAAAAATGCTCATTAAAATCTTCATAGTTCTCAAGCACGTTTAGCGCTATGTTGGAGTAACAATGTAGATTTATTAGAGATGAGACAGTCTCACCAACCTGCTTGTCATCCATCACCACTAATTTATACAGCAAAACATTTAAGACTATAAACCATTTAACATTCCCATCATGACGTGCCGCATGTTCCCTAATTATATCGAAAACTCGACGTTTCGAGCTCTCAAGCACGTTGGTAATGTCGATATCCTCATCCTCGTCATCGAGGGTGATGCGATGGCGGACTGCGCTTGAATTGATGCCACGAAGTCTGCGTTCCCTCGGCATGATGCTGAAAAACAAAAGAATAATGATCAGGATGGCATAGGCAATAGTGTGTGTGTGTAAAGGAGTACAACTACAATTCACAATCAGTTGTGAATAAGCATTCACGATGTTATCACAAGGACAGATAATGTTGCATGAAAGATTGAGATTATTAACATTTGATAAAAGATGGTTGAAATCTTCTCCACATTTGTCCGCGGAAAACATGGCGAAAGAGGGATTTATATTCTCATCTGCACCAGACATTGTGCGATGTGTATTTTGTTCAATTTGTTTAGGTGATTGGGAAGAAAGTGATGTAGCAGCCATAGAACATGTAAAGTTCAGTCCGAACTGTAGAAGGAAAGGAAATATAACAATTGAAGATGAGAATTACGATAATAATATTCTACGAGAATATGAAGAAAGATATTCAACTTTTAATTGTGTAGAAGATTCATCCGTTCAAGGAGAGTATTTTGAAAAGCATCATCATCTACATTGTGACTTTTGTAAATCATTATCCAATAAAGCAGACTATTTTGCGAGAAATGGTTATTTCTTACATAAAAATCCATTCTATCTGCAATGTGTCTATTGCAAATATATTATCGAAAATCCATTTGAAAAAGTAATGCATTTACCGTTTTGTTTATATGAAGAGTGTGAGAAAGAAGAGCGGGGCTTGGATGTTCCGGATATACCGTATCGTAAAGATGAAGTAAAATCGCATGCATGCAGTATATTGTAGAAGGTTTTTTATCCTCCGAGGACAAAAACTGTCCTCGGAGGAGAAAAACTGTGCTCGGAGGACAAAAACTGTCCTCGGAGCACAATTTTCCTCCTCAGAGGATAAAATCGAAGTAAAAATGTACTTACATGTACTGGTTGATGCTGCGTGAATCTCCTCGAGTGTACAGGTTTAGATAGCGGCCTATGGTACAGGTGTAGATAGCGGGCTATGGTACAGGTGTGGATAGTGGTCTATGACTCCTTTCAGATTGATTCCTCTCAGGTGTAGATACCGCCTTTGACTCCTTTCAGATTGATTCCTCTCAGGTGTAGATACCGCCTTTGACTCCTTTCAGATTGATTCCTCTCAGGTGTAGATACCGCCTTTGACTCCTTTCAGATTGATTCCTCTCAGGTGTAGATACCGCCTTTGACTCCTTTCAGATTGATTCCTCTCAGGTGTAGATACCGCCTTTGACTCCTTTCAGATTGATTCCTCTCAGCTGTGTTGTCTCGATGAGAGCTCAACTGGTTATGAGGTTCGGAACTCGAGTTGAGAGGTGAGAAAATGCTGTGAAAACAATGAAATATTTAATAACTGAACTGAAATCATTCGAGAATGCTATTCAAAAAAGTGAGCCTCTATCTTGAAATGTTGTGAAATATTTAATAACTGAACTGAAATCAATCGAGAATGCTATTCCTGTATGTTGAAATGCAGTGAAATATTTAATAATATTAGAAATCATTCGAGAATGTTATTCAAAAAAGTGAGCCTCTATCTTGAAATGTTGTGAAATATTTAATAATATTAGAAATATGTTTGAGTGAGTAGACATGGGGGATTTCAGCTTCTAGCAGGTGAAGTCTCATGCTGAGTTCTGGACGAGATTTTTTTTTTTTTTTTTTTTTGTTTTCCAACACATGGATGCTATTTGAAAAAAGATCGAGTGTCGGAGAGAGAATACTTACAATCTGATAACGATGTGGGAGCACGTGTTGTTGGGGAGAAATTCAAATTTTTTTTCCGCCTTGTAGCACGCTCTCGCTCGCACGAGCCTGGAACAGAGAGAGAAACGTATGCTATATAAACAGAAGTAATGAGAGGAAAATGCAGGGAGAGGAGAATGATGAGAGGAAGAAGCAGGCGAAGAGGAAGTTGGTGTTTGGGGACGAGCCTGAGGTTAGCGGGGAAGAGGAGGAGGAGTCAATCTGCTCACAAACAAAGGTTAGTTTCAACAAATATTATTAACTTGTGTATGCACAGATTTTTTCCGTGATTGATTGTTAAAAAATCTGTGCACATACAAGTCTTTGATTATTTGATACGAATATTATTTGAAATGATTAGAATGCAAGGAATTTGAATTATGAGATATTATTGTTTAAAGTATTCGATCATGCATAAATGTTAGCAATATTTCCTTGAACTGATTAGAATGCAAAGGGAATATTATTTGAAGCGAATAGATATTATTGTTTAAAGTAATTGATTATGCAACAATGTTAGCAATATTTCCTTGAAGTGATTAGAATGCAAAGGAAATATCATTTGAACTGATTAGAAATTATTGTTTAAAGTAATCGATCACGCATAAATGTTACCAATATTATTTGAACTGCTTGGAAATTAATTGAATCATGTCATCAGGCGATCAACGACATAAATAAGAAGTTTGATGAACAAAACAAGCAAATTAGCACATGCCTCATCAACATCGATAAGCTTTCAACAGAAGTAGCTAGCCTCAGGAAAGAAAATGCAGAACTGAAGGAACGCGTCGAGGATATGGAACAATACTCAAGATCGAACATGCTGGAAATAAATGGTATACCCAAAAAACAGGATGAAGATGTAACAGAAATCATTTGTAGAATGAGTGAAGCATTAGGACACAAAATAAAAGCAGATGCAATCGACACTTGTCACAGACTTAAACAACGAAATGAAAACCTACCTCCACCAATCGTTGTCAAGTTCGTTTGTAGAACAGACAAACAAGTAATATTGAATAAAAGGAAAGTTACGAGGCAGTTTTCTACAAAGCAGATGGGAGAAACAACGGACCATCCAGTCTATGTGAATGAAAGTCTAGCACCTACGCGAAGAAGGATTTTCACCATGGCGAGAGAGATCTTCAAAAGAGGCGACATCAAATACCTATGGATCAAGGAAGGGAAGATTCTAGCTAGGAAAGAAGACGGAACACCAGTTATTGAACTCAAGAACAGTGAACAAGTGAAAAAGTTGAGCGTCAAATACCTATGGATCAAGGAAGGGAAGATTCTAGCTAGGAAAGAAGACGGAACACCAGTTATTGAACTCAAGAACAGTGAACAAGTGAAAAAGTTGAGCGTGATAAGTGCATCTAAGCAGCCAGGTAACCAAGAAAATAACAGTGTCAGTACCGTAAATAAAAATGTCATCAGAGATAAGTAGCAGAGAAACACTAATTATTCATCAAAATATACGCAGTCTGCGAAGTAATTTCGATTTATTCTTAGTGCAAATGAGGAAATTAGAAAACAACCCGCTAATAATAGTCTTGACAGAAATATGGATACTAGAGAATGAAATAGACTTATATCATATAGAGGGCTATTCCGTACATGGTAATTTCAATCATAACTACAGAGCAGGAGGAACTTTGGTTTATATAAGCAGTGAGATAACGTTCAAAACAAAGACAACAGTTTTTATTTCAGCGGACTGTGTACATATATCTTGTTCATATAATAATTTTGAATTTCAGTTGTTGGCTGCTTACAGGTTGCAATCAAACTCACCCAAAATATTTCTGAACGAATTAACCTTGTACTTAGAAGAAATATTTAATATTAACGAAAACAATGAGGTCCCTTTCTTTTTCACGGGAGATATAAATATAGATCTTTTTCAGAACACCAGAATTATTGACGATTACAAATATTTAATGAATAGTTTTGGATTTGAATCACTCAATACTGATTACACTCATAGGTCCCGATTTTCCAACTCTTTAATAGATCATCTTTACTTAAAATCCGGCAAAAATAGAACAAAACTGAATAAAATTAATCTAATTCCAGAAATACTACATTTAGATATAACTGATCACAGTACAATCATACTTAAAGTTGAAGGATTGAAGAGATCCAACGAAGAAGCAGATACAAATTATAAAAAATATGCCTAATCAATTACCGGAAGTTGAATAATATTTTATCATCGATTGATTGGGATAGAGAAATACCAGCAGTATCAGTTGATGAGGGATGGGAAAATTTCATTGACATTTTAAAAAACGCTATCAAAGATTCACAAGAAAATCTTCTTTTAGAAAATAACTTGACACAGAAATATAGGTCGCCATGGATAAATAGTTATCTGATCAAGCAAATAAACTTAAGAAATGAGTTATACAAGAATGTTATCAAACAACCTAATAATGACGACTTAAAACAAATATACAATACATTCAAAAATAACTTACGTAATGAACTGAGAGAAAGAAAACAATATTATTATTCAAAACTGTTTAGAGAAAGCCAGGGAAACATTAGAAAGATGTGGAAAACAATTGACGCGTTAATAGGATTGAAAAAAAATAAAGAACCACTAAAACTGATTGTTGATGAGCAGGGAAATAGCATACATGATAGTAATAAAATTTCTAATTCGTTTAATTCCTATTTTCTAAATGTTGTGAATAAAATGAAAGATGAATTAGAACAAACCACATTGCAAACTAGGGAAGAGTCTGCTAGAATATCAAAAATAAGGTTTCCATACAATTCTCCAACAAATTTAACTTTTCTCCACCCTACAAATCCGGAGGAAGTAGCAAGTACAATAAGAAAATTGAAAAATAAATCTTCGCCAGGTGTAGATGGGATAAGCACAAGCATGATTAAAAAAACTTACATGAATTATTTGAACAAATTAACCGATCTAATTAACCTAAGTATTGCCAAAGGAAAATTCCCAAGCATGTTCAAACACAGCGTAGTTATACCTATTCCTAAAAAGCCAAATTGTAAAAACATAGATCAGTTCTGCCCAATTTCACTTTTACCGGTTTTTCCAAGATTTTAGAAAAAATATTCAAGATTAGACTTGAAAACTTTTATAAAAATAATAACTTTTTTAGTGATAACCAATATGGTTTCCGTGAAGGAAGAAGTACAGAAGCAGCAATTAAAAATCTCATTTCAAAAATAAATGACAGTTTTAGTGTTAATAATAAGTGTGCAGCTCTGTTTCTTGATATATCTAAAGCATATGATGCAATTGATAAAAACATGCTTCTAAAAAAACTTGATTTATCAGGAGTAAGAGGAATTGCCAATGATTGGTTAAGATGCTACCTATCTAATAGGAGTCAAAGGGTCAGAATTAACGATACGTTGAGTGAACCCGGGGACATTACCATAGGTATTCCTCAAGGATCAGTGTTATCAAGTACTTTATTCCTGGTCTTTATTAACGATTTGACGGATGGTGACTTACAGGGAAAGATCACATCTTTTGCAGACGATACAGTTATATTTTATTCGGCCAAAACAAATCAAGAACTTAAAAATAAATTAGAAATGGATCTTAAGCACCTTAGGTGGTGGTTTTGCGAAAATAAATTAACTATCAACACAGACAAATCTAATATAATACAATTTAATCTTCAAAACACGGATCAGGAGTTAACTAGTATTTACTTCCATAAATTAGATTGTGCGCAACAGGTGAATAATTTATTGTGTAACTGTGAAACTATAAAACAAGCACGTACAGTTAAATATCTGGGCCTCATATTGGATAGTAGGCTCACTTGGTCAGATCATGTACAGAAGATAAAAAATGAGTTATTTGTATACATAAGGAAGTTCTATTACCTCAGACAGTTATGTCCAAAAGAAGTATTGTTACAATTATACCATGCAATTATTGGTTCTAGAATAAATTATGGAATAATATGCTATGGGAGTGCATACAATGTTCATATTAAACCTGTGATTACTGGTCAGAAACATATATTAAAAATAATTTGTAATAAACCTAAACAATATAGTTCAATGATGCTCTTCAGAGAACTGTCAATATTATCAGTGAGACATTCTTTTCTATTCAAAGCATTGCTGGATTTAGCTGAAAATAATTTCGATATTCAACAGATGAGAGAAAGAATAAACCTCAGGAATTCACAGGACATTAACCTCCCAAAACCAAGATTAGAACATTCCAAACGACACTTCAAATACATAGCTATAAAAATATTCAATTCACTTCCAGTAACAACAAGGAAAATAACGTCACGTCAGTTATTTAGAAAAGAAATCAAGAAATTCATTTTACAACTAGACAACCCGAATGATTTTTTTACTAAATTAATATAGGTCTAAATTTAGTATAATTTACACATTACACGACATGAACACTGCAACAATCAAAGATCATTGAACTCACAAATCCCGTCCGGTATGCGTAAACAGTAAGACAGTATCAAATTTCAATCACTGTATCTTTCTTCAAAACGCATTCATTTATGGTATAATTACATCAGCACTTTGAAAAAAAAACGAAACGTTAACTATGAATAAAATTGAACTAAATATGAAAAAAACAGCAACCACTCCGTACATAGTTTTAAGTTTTATGTAAGTGTGTGTGTGTGTGTGTGTGTGTGTGTGTGTGTGTGTGTGTGTGTGTGTGTGTGTGTTTGTGTGTGTGTGTGTGTGTGTGTGTGTGTTTGTGCGCATGTGTGAATGTGTGTGCGTATGAATGTGTGCGCATATGTGAATGTGTGTGCGTATGAATGTGTGCAAGAATGATTATAAATATTGACATATTGATTTATTTCAATATAATACCATATTCAATTATTATGTTCTTCATGATATAATATTTAAATTTGTATATAAATATTTTATTATATATATTCAAGTGTCCCCACACAGGGTAGCCTATAGGGAACACATATTAGAAATTAGGAAACAATATTGTATTTGATTTTTGGAATGCATTTGATTGTATAATTATTTTTTTTTGAATAAAGAATTTGAATTTGAATAAAGAATTTGAATTTGATTAGAAATTATTGTTTAGAGTACTCAATCATGCAACAATGTTATTTCAATAACTGATATTACTCACTTTATGCAGAGAATTCGATGATGACAATTCGATGATAATCTGATGTAGAGATCTTGATCTGTAGTATGATCTGAAACAAATAAGACACTAATCAAATATTTTTCAACAGAAACGAGCTGTAATGGACGAAGACTCCTCACTCGTGCCATTAATGAAGGAGGTGGAGGGTGCGGGAGAGTTGGACTTTGTCCAACTCATAAACAAACCTCTACCCAAACCGTGGATCCCGCTGAGGGAGTTGAAGGAGGATCTAGCGTACCGCATCATCGGAGCTCGAGAGGAGACCAATAAACATGGTCGACGTGTAATTTTAAAAATAAGGAATGCAGGAAGCAAATGTGAGGTGTATCTACCTCAAAGATTTGCTTCCTGCATTAGCAGAGAAAAAATAGAACATTTTAACATCAACTGTAAAAATTATGTGTTGCTAGTAACACATAAGTCGGCAAATTGGTCGGATATAAAAATTGTTATTGCTTAAAAATTTTTATATCTGTATACATATGACCTATGTGTTACGAATTGTATAAATGTATGTATGTGTGAATAGATCAATAAATTGTAATATTGTTTCTATAAAAATTGTTTTCAATTCTTACCTGTTGTTGTTGTTGTTGATAAGTTCGTAATGAATAGTAGAAACACACAGAAGAAGAAATGCTGGTTCAGCTGCTCTGTTGTGAATGATATTTAAATAAGGTGACTGCGTCTTTTATAGTTTGTTGTGAGCATGCTCAGTAGTCTTTACCGCTATTTCTCTCTCTCTATAACCTTGACGAGTGCGCTGGATTTCACTACATATCATCATTAGATAAGGAAAGTGTAGCATGCGTCGATTCCATTAAGTTAATTGCAGGAGGTGTGTCATTTGGTTCTAATCGTTCGAGCTGATAAGACGAAAAAATGACTGGTTATTTTGATTGCACAAGTTTCAATGAATTCTCATTAAATGAATAAATTAAATTTGAAATTTTTCTTAACTGTCGGGCGGAAAGCAAACCAATTGTATTAATTTGCAATCAATTTAATTTTACAGTATAAAGATGTAGTAATATGCATTCACTCAGTATAAAGATGTAGAAATATGGATTCACTTTAACTGGCAGTATAGGAAGGCGGGATTAAAAAGGAACTCAGTTACTTGTCTGATTTTTGTCATGGCTTTCGTAATAGCAAAAAGGAATTTAGAAATATGGTGTGAGTAAGTGAGAATGGGAGATAACGCATGGGGCCATCTGGCAATCTCTGTCTGCTGCTTATGAGAAGCGAGGGGGGCGTATCCTGCTCTCTCTCTCTCTTGAGACTGGCATTAAGTGTTTGACATCACCATCATGATAAGGAAAGCCCGCGTAGCACGCGTTCTTATCCATTAAGTTAATACCATCAACATATTGATAAGGAAAGTGGGCGTCGTAGCACGCGATGTACTTTCATCGAGCACACACACTTGGCTCTAATCGCTCAAGCTAATAAGATCAAAAATGAGTGAGAATTTTGATTGCACAAGTTTCAATGAATTCTCAATTGCACCTAGTCAGGTGCAAAGCAAACCATTATTATAAGGCATTAGATGTAACAGATTCACTTTAATGTGACAGTAGAGAATACAGATTCACTTTAATTTGACAGTAGAGAATTTTTCCCTCAAAGGGAAATTATTTTTTCCCTCATCTAGCATTCACTTCAATCTGTCAGTATAGCATTAGATGTAGAAATATGCATTCACTTTAATTTGACAGTATAGCAATATGGATTCACTTTAATCTGTCACCAAGGGAATTTTTCCCTCTCAAAGAGATTTTTTTCCCTCATCTAGCATTCACTTTAATTTGACAGTATAGCATTAGATGTAGAAATATGGATTCACTTTAATCTGTCAGTATAGAGAGGGAATTTTTCCTCCAAAAAGGGAATTTTTTTTTTCCCTCACCTGGGCAAGGGGAAGGGGAGAGAGAGAGAGAGAAAGAGATATATCTCTCTCTTTTCAACCCCCTCACCACCACTGGACAAGAGGAAGAGATTAGATTAGATAAGATAAGATAAGATAAGAGATTAGATAAGATAAGATAAGATAAGAGGGAGAGGGAGAGGGAGAGGGAGAGGGAGAGGAGGGAGGGGGGAAGGGGAAGGGGGAGTTTCAGGGGGGTGGTGGAGGAGGGAGGGGGGAGATTGTGCAAAAAAGCTTCCTTGAAATCTTAGAATTCATCTACTAAAATTTATGTTTGTATACTGAAATTATTATTACAAACTTCATATCACTATACTAAAAAAAATATATATATTTTTTTCTTTTATTCCATGTCATTCAAAATATCAGCCAATGAATATTACTTATTAACTAATCAAATTTGAAACGGGAACTTCATCATTGCTGTAGTTTTGGCTGTCATTGTTGTTACAACTTTAGCCGACAGATAGTGCTGTCGGAGGAGAACTGCCAGAGGATTACAAGCCAGCTGTTTCTGTTCACTTTTTAGATTATGCTGTAACACATTGTTTGGTCACATACGTTTTTAGAAATTATTTTATTAGCAGTTTTTATAAAAATGTAGGTGGAGGAAAAATGTTTTGTATATCACGAGTGAAAAATGTTTTTTCTCCCTCAGGGAAATTGTTGCCCTCGGCTTTACCTCGGGCTTCAAACTTTTCCCTCAGGGAGAAAAAACAGCACTTTTCACTCTAGATATACAAATAACTATTGTCATCACAATTATAGAGGGGTTATGTAGGCAATAGTTATATCAGTATTTGCTTACCGAGTAGCATAGAGCAGCACGGATTAATATATCTGTTACATAATTTTTGTAGGTTTCATCCTTTAAATTTTTTCTTTCAATATACTGCATTTGTGATTCATTGCAACATTATTGGCAAATGCAAGACTTAGATGGAGATGATTTGAATTTTAATAATAGATTTGTAAATTTTCAAGACTGGAACGAATCAAAAACGTTTTCAAAACAGCAGATAATACTCTCAATGAATTTATCTGTATAAGCACTAATGTAAGATCACTAAGGAAACACTGGGATACATTGAAATCAGAAATGAATTAAGTGCTCTGTAAAATTGATGTAATGGTATTATGTGAAATCAATTTAAGAAAGGAAGAAGTTGATTTATATGGGATTCCTGGATATTCTAATGTTTTCAGGTGTAGGCAGGATGGTTGAGGGGGCGGAGGATTAGGTGTATTCTATAGAGAGAATTTTAAAATAGAACATATAGATTATGATTTCGCATCCGCAGAATTATTATGTTCGAAAATCTATAGTGGGGAAAAATCATAATAATAGCTGCATTTTATCGATCCCCTGATCAGGATATAAATCGTTTTAACGAAGAATTGGAAATATTTCTTGGCACGAATAAAATAAAAAATGAAAAGGATATTATAATGATGGGTGACATTAATATATGTTATTTGAATAATAGAAATGGATCAGATGATTACCTGGGTGTGTTATATTCTAATGGTCTCTATAATAGTATTCAGAGGCCCACTAGAGAAGAGTCTTATAATAATGTGTTGGTTTCATCTTGTTTGGACCATGTAAATGTTGAAGTGAACAGTGAAAATTCCTATATAGATTTTCTGGTTGAGAATAAAATATTGGATCACTATTGGACAGAGGTAAAAATAAGTTCAATTGAATATCCACTTATAGATAGCATAGAGAACGAATATAAAAATATTATTAGCACTAAAAAAGTAAATGAATCAATCCAAAAAGAGAACTGGTGGCCAATACTAGATTTGAGAGACCCATTAGATATATATAATGTGGTCCTTGAAAAATTTGACAACATCTATGATAAAAGTACTATTAAGGTTAAAATAAATAAAAAACAAGAACAGAATCCTTGGTTTAATAACAATATCAAGCAATTGGTTGAAAATAAAAATCTCACATGGCAAAGAATGAAGAGAGATAGAAATAATGTGGAATTAAGGAATAAATTAAAAACACTCAGAAACGAACTGACAAATAAGATTTGTATAGAAAAAAAGAAATTATTACCATAAATTGTTTTCTAAAAACTTTAATAACACAGAAACAACTTGGGAAATTATCAATCAATTTATCAATAAAAAACCAAAACCAACAATAATAGATTCAATAAAGAGTGATTTTAAAGTGATAGATGATAAAAGCATACAAGACTTGACAGAAAAATTTAAAAATAATTTCTAATCAGCAATTGAGGACATCAATGATGGGATGATAGGACAAAAATTTGATTTAGCACATAGTTTTAATATGGAAATTATACAGTAGGAGAAAGATTAAGTATGAACTTCAAAAAGATGAACTTGACCACTCTATTGGGTCATTAATAAACTAAACAGAAAATCACGACCAGGTCCAGACAAGATCAAACCACAAGATTTAATCAATAATGTATTTTACTTGAGATTGATATTGATACACTTAGTCAACAGAATTTATGGGACGGAAGTTATACCACCACTTATGAAGGTAACGCATCTCAGACCAATCTTCAAAAAAGGTTCAAAAAAAGATATGGGATGTTACAGGCCAGTGGGTTCGGTTTCAGTTTTCATAAAGATTCTTGAGCATTCCATAGGTGCACAATTGCATTAACATCTAAACATACATAGAATAATAAATGAGAGTCAATTTGGTTTTATCCCCGGAAAATCAACAATTGATTTATTAGAGAATATGACAGGTGACATAAATAGATCTTTAAATGAAAATAAAATAGCTGTATTTGTTATATCTGTAATAGCTAATTTGTTATAGCTGAAACAACCGACCTGACAAGAGCTTTCAACATTGTTGATTATGAAAGCATGATTCATAAATCAATAAGAATAGGTGTTGGAGGCAAACTACTTAGGTTATTCAGTAATTATTTCGTGGATAGAACTCTGCAAATAGGAATATTTACCTACATTAGTAGCAGTTATGAACAATCATGCGGATTGATTCAGGGTAGCATACTATCACCGATTTTATTCAATATTTATGTAAATGATTTCACAAGCCTGAAATTTAAAAGTAAAGTTATGCAATATGCTGATAATAATATTTTATATAATTATAATATATAAAGATTTAGGAGCAGGGTTGGGTTTAATGCAGAAAGATCTGGATTTGGCAATTGAATATTTCTTTAATAATAGTTTAAAATAAATTCACAAAAGACTAAAGTAATAGTATTCAGAAATCAGAGACTTAATGTCAATGAGAATGAATTTGTTAACTTAATTGGTCATAAAGCAGAATGTCTAGATAATCCACACATGAACGGATGTGATTGTCAAAAACTTGATTTTTGTGACAGCTTAAAACATTTAGGAATAATGTTTGATGATGATATGAGATTCAGATCCCATGATAAATCACTTTTGAAAATAATGAGAGCTGCTCTTTATAAATGTTCAAGAATTAGCTATCACTTTCCCATTACTACTAAAAGAATGATCTACTACTCAATGGTGCAGAGCACTCTCTTCTACGGAATCACCATCCATTATTTAGCACCCAAATATATAAAACAGCCACTGCATAGGGCCGTAGAAAGATTAATAAAAACACTTTTTAATGGTGTTGAACGTCACTTGTTCGGCATTATGTTGGTGGAAGCTTTAGCCAGGTTCACAGATTTGTCACGAAACTACTATAAGAACGAATATAGAGAAATGAACGAAATAGAATATACATTGAGACATAGGAATTATAGAACCCAGAGATATAATAATGCCTATGGTAAAAGAGCTCCAGAATTCAGAATACCATTTCTGTTAAATTCATTGCCATTAGAGCTGACAATGTTACAGAGTAAGAATGACATTCAATCAAAACTCAAAGTACACTTCATAAGGATAAATCATTGTGATTAGTTTAAGGAAATGAGTTGTGTTTTGTTCTTTGTGTTTATTCGAGTTTATGAATTTTTTATTGACTATCTATTATATCTTTTGAGTTTAAAATAATTTTAGTTTTTCAATGAAGATATATTATGATTTAATAAATATTCATGTTCAGAGTGAATAACATTAGGTAATATCCCAGAGTGATTATCTTGTTAATTGTCGCTTACCAAGTAAAGTCTTTTTTTATAAGTCTTATTTCGTTTAGTTAAGTCGGTTTAAGTTAAGTTAGTTTATGGTGCAATGGACAAAAGAGAACAATCAGTTTCAAAAATGAAGAAATATAATCAGGTTAATTAAGAAATATAATTGTTGTTCTTGATGGTTTTTATTGTATGTAGAGGATTAATTTTATATATCCCTCAAATAGGTTACAGCTAGAGGGATATTATCACACTATTGTAATCCTCAAATAAATAAATAAATGAGTATAAGCAAAGTTTTGTTGCAAAACTTTTGTGTTTTCGGATAGGAGAATATTAAACTGTTAGTCACAGGTGAAGTATAACGTTTGTGAGGCTCATTGATGGCTCAAAAACATATCCAGACAAGTGATATAGCCATTTTCACACTTGCTGATGACTTCTTGTAGATGAAGTATTATTATAATTGAATCTTATATAACTTTATAATATTCATTCTATTGTCATTTAGACTGAATTTGGAACAATTCTTTTGTGGAATGGTTGCAATATTTATTATCAGCATTAAAAATACTAAAGATTTACACAAACAAACATTTTATTTGGTATAAGACATGTTCACCATCTATTACTGACTTTTCACATTCTATGGTAACTGTAGGAAAAATTTAATGTGCAATACATGCACAAAGTTTCTTTGCTGCACTCAAGAAACCATCATTCTGCACTCGCCTACAGCTCATGCATAAACGTTTCTTTCGGTGCAGCAAAGTGGCACTTTGCGCACTAGTTGCACAAATAACTATTGTACCTTTGTAAAGCCACCTTTTTTGAGATCTTGCAATTTGTAGAAATTCAGTTCTAAGATAATTCCTGTGCCTAGTATTTATAACTCGCATTTTGAGCTCAGCAGGGGGCTTCGCCCGCTGCACCCCTGAATATGTTTTACTGGTTTATAATTTATTTTTGGTTGATTTTTTCCATGACACATGTTTGTTTTACCTGTAAACTTGGATAATTTCATCTTTAAACTATGACAGGACTTTATTGTACTAGGCTATAAATTAAAAATCTGGTGTAGCGCACTCACACAACTTTCCTCGCCGTTATGAAAATTGATCATCTGACGCTAGTGTTCCCGCATATCTCAAGTCTACTATTCAAAGATTTGAGCCAGCTGGTGACAGGGCAATAAAGCTGGAGACACACATGAGGTCTGCTATCTCTTCATAGTGAATGATTTAATAGAATCAACAATAATTTGCAATTGAATAATCACATTTTCTCGAATTTGAAGCTTATTTTCAATTTTAGGTGAAAATGTTACTAAACATTGATTGTAGAGATTTCCATGTTGAATCTACTCCACTTGATTTTTTTTGTTTGAATCGTATCTGAAGGCTGATAATTGGGAATCTAAAATCGAACTTTGCATTCATGGGGCGGAGCTCCTGAAATTTTTACTATGAGATTTCAATATGAGACTTGTGGCAGTTGATAGAGCTTATCGATGACTATTTTAGGTATGAATTTGATCAAAATCGTTGGAGCCGTTTCCGAGAAAATTACAAAAACCCTGTTTTTGACAACATTTTTGCCATTTTAGCCATCATCATGAATTGCATTTGATTAAAATTGTTCGTGTCGGATCCTTATAGTGAAAGGACCTTGAGTTCCAAATCTCAAGTCATTCACTCATACACACACACACACTCACACACACACACACACACACACATACAGACCAATACCCAAAAACAACTTTTTTGGACTCAGGGAACCTTGAAACGTATAGAAATTTGGGTACCTTAATTTTTTTCGGAAAGCAATACTTTCCTTACCTATGGTAATAGGGCAAGGAAAGTAAAAATCTATGGTGACCTTACCATACGTAAATATAACAAGGTAAAGTTATAAAGTCTCCTCCCCAAATTGTCAGCCGCATTACCACTTATCACTATTAATTTTTTGAATAATCTTTATTTTTAGTATAAAATAAAAGATTGATGGTTCACCGAGCGAAGTGTGGTCTAAGATTCAAGTCGACAGGTTGGCATTTCTTTTAATGTTTAAATGTTTGAATGTTTAAATGTTTGAATGTTTATATGTTTATATATTTATATATTTATATGTTGCGGATTTACGACGAAACGCGGTAATAGATTTCCATGAAATTTGACAGGTATGTTCCTTTTTTAATTGCGCGTCGACTATATACAAGGTTTTTTGAAATTTTGCATTTCAAGGATAATAAAAAAGGAAAAAGGAGCCTCCTTCATACGCCAATATTAGAGTGAAAATAAGACTATAGAAGAGGCGGTAGGTGCAATAAGGGCCTATAGGCCCATAAGCCCTTATTGGGGAGAACTCGGAAATTGATTCTCTATCATTTCTTCTATATAAATGTGAAGATTTATTCAAATATCTCTTTTCTTGAGGTTGGTATAACTATTATAGCAAACCCATGTTTAAGCCCTTCGTGCAGAGAACAGCTAATTTTCCCTACTTTTGTGGTTTTATTCACTATAACTTGAAACATTACCTATTTAAAGCGTTGCAATTCAGCACAGCAGTATTATATTATCAAATACAAACCTTGTGGTACACTTGCTGTGTCTAAATCATACTCTCAAGTGTATGAACCTTTCAAATATTTGAAGCAGCTCCCTGAAGAGCTTTCTTTGTCTATTGCACCAGCAGTTCCACTTAAAATAGGAAAAATCAAAGATGTCAAAGACCTCTATCCTTATTTGAAACAGGAGAGTCGACAGTTTTATGAAGAGAAGGGAAACTAACCAGGAAGCTGATGGACAAGTACACAACTTCTCCACTGATTCAGAAGATGAAGAAAATGATGAACCACTGGCCATGGATGTTTCTTCATAAGACATTTACATATTATTTTCAAATAGGATATAGGATAACACTCATATTTGGGGCATCATTTCAACTAATATTTGGCATCTGGTTTCAAGATTTCATTGAACTATGAACACTTTTGAAGTTTTATTTTTCATAAAGACATATAGTTTTCAGCCCAATTAACAAGATTATATTAAATAGGAATAAATAAATAATTAAATATATCAAACAGCATTGTAATATTTATCACCCATACGGAATTTACTCATTAAAATAACCCAAGACCTTATTGGGGAGAACAGATTTATAAGCCCTTATTGTATAGAATGTCATAGAGAGTATTCTCCCCAATAATGGCTTCCAACATACTTCCATATTATATCAAATTGAATATGAAATATCTTGAAATAAAATTTGTTTTTATTAATTTACCATAGAAAACATATTCTCAAAAGAATTAAACCATTCATATTTCAACAATGTTAAACGAATGTTACAAGATATATAAGTAACAACATTGGATCTTCATATCTCAGAATGATAGTTTTGAGTTCTAGCCCTTATTGTACCTTCCGCCTAGGTGCAATAAATGATAATTTATTATACAATAATTTATTATTATTCATCATAAATCAGCTGACAAGTGATGACACAGATGTGTGGAGAAGCCAGTCTATTGATGTATTTCCATAAGGTCCATAGTTTCAATCAGGTACTTGTGGATGAGAATACTACATACATGAGGTCTACTGATCACAGAACTACTAGTATGGGTAGGGATGAAGCCCTGCCAGCCACTAGTAGTCTGCGCCTATGACCATTTTGATTTGTCGCTATTCACTACATCTGTATCAGCAATAAAAATGAACTGTATACTGCACCACTTTATACTTGAGAAAGCAAAATTTGAAATGATTTCATATGGTTGAACTTTTAAAATTCTTATTATTCTTCTCGCTCACCTGAGAAAATAAAATAATTAATATATTGGTAGATGTAGAATGAATATTGAAGAAAACGTTTTGATGATGAAGCAATTCTTTGAATATAATTATTATTCATGATGTCTTTAATGTGTAACGTTAATGATCTACTTTGTTTTTCTTCATGTTTAGTATTGGAAATGGAAAAGAATGAAACATATTCATGGAGAAGGAGAAGGGAATCAGACCAAAAAGGATTGGGACAAATAGTAGATAAATACTAAAGAAAAGTGAATTGAATGAGGGATGGAAAAATTGATAAAAGTTAGTAAAACATATTAAGCCTGATATACAAAAAGAGGTAATGTAACAAAGCATGAAAATAATACAGAAGAATACCAAGATAGCTTGTACGGGAGCAAAAAAAAGGTGAAAGAGGAGAACGAGAGAAGAAGAAGGCAGGAAACAGTAGAAGAGACATGAGGAGGAAAGGAGATGACACCGAAAAACCGAAGGGAAGAAGAACAAGAAAGGAGGAATCAAGAATCAGAAGAAGAAGGATGATGAGAAAAAAAACGGAAGAAGAAAGAGTGAACTTCTCTGAACAAAAAATGTGGGGATTATGACGTAATAGGATACAACATAATAAGTTCAGATAAACACTCTCAATTTCTCTTCAATGTTTGTGTCCATTATCAACTGCTTGTTAATAATCACTTTTGACTGCTATATCATAGTTTAGTTGTTCAAAACCTACTCTCAATTTGTAACTCTCTAAATGTACTAACAATAAGAAAATTTGAATTGATAATCAATATGTCTTATTCAGTAATTATTAATGGAGTAAATAAGAGTGTAATATGATAGCCCGAATATAATAGCCCGCCGACTTACCTTCACAGTCAGCTATGTCCACTTGCTCCCTGCCATCAACAAAACTGAAATTCGTTTATACCATATTTTTGTACCATTTTTGTACCTTTTTGTACCACCAAGGAAAAATTTTGTACCACCACCCAAACAGAGATAATAGCAAATTCAAGGTCGGGGAGCAAGTGGACACTCCCTCCCCGCCATCAATGAAACTGAAATTCAATTACACCATATTTTTGTACCATTTTTGTACCTTTTTGTACCACCAAGAAAAAATTTTGTACCACCTCCCGAACCGAGATATTTGCAAATTTAAGGTCGGGGAGCAAGTAGACACTCCCTCCCCACCATCGCCAAAATGAAATTCAATTATCCCATATTTTTGTACCATTTTTGAACCTTTTTGTACCACCAAGAAAAATTTTTGTACCACCTCCCAAACCGAGATATTTGCAAATTTAAGGTCGGGGAGCAAGTAGACACTCCCTCCCCGCCATCACCAAATTGAAATTCAATTATGCCATATTTTTGTACCATTTTTGTACCTTTTTGTACCACAAAGAAAAATTTTTGTACCACCTCCCAAACCGAGATATTTGCAAATTTAAGGTTGGGGAGCAAGTGGACACTCCCTCCCCGCCATCGCTAAATTGAAATTCAATTATGCCATATTATTGTATCATTTTTGTACCATCAAGAAAAATTTTTGTATCACTTTCCAAACCAAGATAATAACAAATTTATGGGCTGGAAGCAAGTGTGAATTCCCCTTCTCGCCATCAACAAATCTGAAATTCAATTAAATCATATTTTTGGAACTCTTTTTTCACAACCAAGAAAAAATTTTTCCATCTATTAGTGATTTCATCTATTGTCTGTAATCTGCACTGCACCTTAACATTTCAACCAACTATTATAATACCATTTTTTTTTGTTTTCGCTATCAAAACTGAAATTTAAGGTTTTAAACATTGATGAGATTGAAGTTTTGAAACATTTTTGTTATTGATGAGATTGAAACCTTCACTTCACATTTCAATCGAAAAATGATGTTGTACACCTCATCATCATAAGTTTTTAGAGAATAAGAGTTTCGTACCAAATCTTATGATATCATATCATTTCATATCAGTAGCATATTATTTGAACCAATTATCATTAAAAAGCATGAAAAAACTGTTGTTTGGGCCACTAAAACCGGAATTTGGGTATTATCATTGTTATCAATCAGATCAGAGCCTTTTCTACCCATTCCATCTGTAAAATAGAATTCACTCCCTCATATATTGTAGGCTGGCTACAAAGGCTAAGAAGTATTCTCCTTACCCTATAATTTGATAGTAGTCTAGTATAATTTGATGTGAAAATCATAGTTTTCAAATTATAATAAATTATTTTTAAAAAACTTAATTTGTACCTGTGAATCATTTTTTTGAATACTTATTGAAGAAGTTGTTGTTTTGTAGTGAAAGTGATATTGTGTTGGTTTCCATATTGGATTTAACGACAAGTAATTTTTTCACAAATTTTTGGTTATGACAATCTGGTGTTGTTTTAAGTTAATTTTTGAGATTTTTTTCAATATTATCTCTAAGGATCTTCCATTGATTCATATTTCCATTCGACAAGCTATTCTACTCTCAGTAATATTCGAAATTGCAGATGTCCTCATATATATTGGTGTTATTGAAACAGATTTTAAAATTGTCAATGATTTTGAAAATTGGCAGTTCAGAGAATGCACGATAATTTTCGTTCAGACTATGCTTCAATAATTATCCAACAAATGAAGTTTTAATTCTGTTGAATAATTCTGTTGTCAACTATCATTGAAAATTGAAGTAACAAATGAAATAAAGTACTATTTAAAATGGAAGGTTTCTGCATGAATAATTAATTCATTACAACAAACAGAACTTTTGAAAATCATGATTTATTGTTTGAAAAGTAATTCAGAGAAAATGTTTAATCATTTCATGTGAAAATCACAATTTATTATACATTACAATAATGAAACATGAACTTGATTTATCGAGTTAAGATGATTTTAGAGTATAAAATAATTCTATCAATCACGCAACTTCATCTTTCCAACATAGATTTCTATAAAGTTATATTAAAAATGTTTTTCAAGTATTATCTCATGAAAATTCGAAGTTTAAAAAGACCATTTGGAAAATTTAATTATTTGTTATCGATAAAGTACTTTTTAAAAATATCACCCATCCATTAATATTCTCATTTCATCAAACAGAAACTGGCTATTTTTATTCAAGCATTGATGATGTTATTGATGATAATAATAATAATAATTTTCAATTTGAATTTCAATTCAATTCATTTAAAGATACATCGTACATGACATCAAAAACAGTGTTTTGTTGCTCCTCTACCTTAGAGCAAATTGAGGAGTATTCAAATTAATTCCATATTACATCATAATCGTTCTAAATTTTATATATTATAATAATAATAAAAAAT
Organism: Nilaparvata lugens; assembly: GCF_014356525.2. Taxonomy (NCBI): domain Eukaryota; kingdom Metazoa; phylum Arthropoda; class Insecta; order Hemiptera; family Delphacidae; genus Nilaparvata; species Nilaparvata lugens. The sequence goes on along the minus strand of NC_052518.1, from coordinate 43,156,352 downwards.
AATCTGATGATAATAATAGAAATAATAATATTAATTGAAACAGGTAACATCAATTTATTGATGATATTGGCATGGTAATTAGTAAAAACAGGTATAAGAAAGAATGGTTTATAGGCTTTTGCATTCAGATAAAACTTTCTTCAACATACTTTAAATAATATATAAGTCATAATACACAATCAACATATATCATAATACATAATTGACTCAAAAAACATAATATTACAGGTATCATAGAATAATAAAATTAACAGTAAACGGTATATGAAAAGTATATTGGCTCAATAATGGTGATGGAAAAGGTATGATTCAATAGAAAAAAGCATGAAACTGATGTGTAAGAGGAAATTATAACAAAAATACAGAACAGATTCCAATAAACATTCATATTACAAAGGTAATCAGACTAATTATTATAAAATGACTGTGATCAATATAAAGTGAGCATTAAAAAATGGTTATCATGAAAATCATTTTATCTGTTAATCAATTATACTTGAATTTTATGTAATCAAGATTCATGCATATTAGCTTGATTACTTAAAATAAAAATCACCGTACATACAGTAGCCTACAATACAAATCTCATATTTATGCTACTGGTACTTGGAAATCTTGAACTATTAAATAACACAAGTAAGAGAAGAATAGTTTGAATTAGATATAACAAATGGACTTACAAAAGCTGTACAGTTTTCCATACTCTAATGGAATAATCTTAATTTATCAGTAATAGACTTATTTTTAAGTGACATACATCAGATATCGATACAAAACAAGGCACAAAATTCTTTTCTGGCTCAAAATTTCTCAAAATTAATCAAAAATTTCCAATTTATAGAGATTTGAGTGAAATATTTCTGTTTTTAATCAGTTTTCAAATATCAAAATTCAAAATTTTCAGTTTAGTCATTAGTTTTGAAGTGGAAATTGTACTTTTCGAAGTGAAAGTGAAATCTTAACCTTATTCTTTTTTGAAACTTTTATTTGTAAAAATTTGGGAGAAGACAGTTTTGGGCTATGCCTGTTGTCTTCTCCCAATCATATTTAATCATGATCTGTAATTGACAATGAAATAAATAAATAAATAACAAGAAATGCTGGTAGACAATAATTTTACTGAATACAAACATGCAATCATCATTATACAAAGAATTCGTAATTCCAGTATATTTTGATTGAATATTAAAAATAAATAATGTAATTTCATAAATTTACAACCTTACGACATTTTAAAAGTATATGTCAGATTATTGATATAAAAAAATTGAATACTAATAATAAATTAGAATCATATTATTTACAACAGGAATAGGGAGATATACACATAGACTAATATATTATAAAATTATAATTTACCATGTAAATTTGAAAATAAATATAGACCTCTATGACATATGCTTGAATGAACCATCCATATACAGTACAACTTTCTATATAATATTATACAATACAACTTATACTGTACAACTATTATTATTCGTTCCAGTATCCATAGTGTGAGTTCATATTATGTGAGTTTTCCTCAAATCAAAAAAATTGTTGTTTGTTACTAAAAACGTTGATAGTTCAAAGTATCATATATTAAGTGATAATATATCTATCATGAGTAGATCACAGTTTGAATTAGAGATTTGCTTTGATTATTCAAGAGAAATGGATTGCAATTTCAGACTCTCATTGTAGAGATTATCCATATAATAGTGACAGTCTATTTTTATTTCTATATTTTGAAAAATAAAGTTAATTCGAAAAATGTCTATTGTAGAATGCTGAAATTATCATTTTGTTGTTTATATTGTTGTTTTAAGAATTTTCTCCTATATAGATTTTGTTCTGTTGTAGTAGGTAATTTCCTGTTTAATGTATTAGGTACGATTTAATAAATAGAGAAATAGTTCCATAATTCCCTTTTCTCGAATTTTTTTTACAAACACTTATACAAAATACAACAACTAGTCTCGACAATTTATTTCTTGACAGCAAGACTATATAGTTTCATATTGAATGTGTTTGATATGTTCTATGTTAAATTATCATATAATAACATAATAGTTATCATGTTTCCATCGTTTATTATAGACTATTTACGTTTATTAAGCAATTTCAATGATGAAAATGGCTTGAAAGCCTAAATATTATATAAAGTTTTGAAAGAAGGGTACTATGAATTTATTTCCTCATTCAATAGACAATTCAAAGAGCCCTATCGAAATACTTTATCAGAAAAAGGTACAATCTATATTTAGATAGTGTATAAAATTAAATTACATTTCACAATGTCTTTGGGGACATTTGGTAATTTCTTACCAACTAAGTCATCATAAGTTTCCCAAGACCCATTAGTTCGCCGAGAGTAGGCAACATAGTGACCAATATCATTTAAATTGTCACTCCCATGAAGCCTATGCAACCACGTAGGTAGAAATGTTTTTCATCTACTATTAAATGGGTAGGAAGTTCCCTAACCCTAATATGACTTTGTAAAAGGCGGCTCTCATTGCCTTCCAGTTGTATCGGCTCTAAGAGTAGATGGTCATGAGCTATGTCCACTTGCTCCCCGCCATCAACAAAACTAAAATTCGTTTATACCATATTTTTGTACCATTTTTGTACCTTTTTGTACCACCAAGAAAAATTTTGTACCACCACCCAAACAGAGATAATAGCAAATTTGAGGTCGGGGAGCAAGTGGACACTCCCTCCCCGCCATCAATGGAACTGAAATTCAATTACACCATATTTTTGTACCATTTTTGTACCTTTTTGTACCACCAAGAAAAATTTTGTACCACCTCCCGAACCGAGTTATTTGCAAATTTAAGGTCGGGGAGCAAGTGGACACTCCCTCCCCGCCATCGCCAAAATGAAATTCAATTATCCCATATTTTTGTACCATTTTTGTACCTTTTTGTACCACCAAGAAAAATTTTTGTACCACCTCCCAAACCGAGATATTTGCAAATTTAAGGTCGGGGAGCAAGTAGACACTCCCTCCCCGCCATCACCAAATTGAAATTCAATTATGCCATATTTTTGTACCATTTTTGTACCTTTTTGTACCACAAAGAAAAATTTTTGTACCACCTCCCAAACCGAGATATTTGCAAATTTAAGGTTGGGGAGCAAGTGGACACTCCCTCCCCGCCATCGCTAATTGAAATTCAATTATGCCATATTATTGTATCATTTTTGTACCATCAAGAAAAATTTTTGTATCACTTCCAAACCAAGATAATAACAAATTTATGGGCTGGAAGCAAGTGTGAATTCCCCTTCTCGCCATCAACAAATCTGAAATTCAATTAAATCATATTTTTGGAACTCTTTTTTCACAACCAAGAAAAAATTTTTCCATCTATTAGTGATTTCATCTATTGTCTGTAATCTGCACTGCACCTTAACATTTCAACCAACTATTATATACCATTTTTTTTGTTTTCGCTATCAAAACTGAAATTTAAGGTTTTAAACATTGATGAGATTGAAGTTTTGAAACATTTTTGTTATTGATGAGATTGAAACCTTCACTTCACATTTCAATCGAAAAATGATGTTGTACACCTCATCATCATAAGTTTTTAGAGAATAAGAGTTTCGTACCAAATCTTATGATATCATATCATTTCATATCAGTAGCATATTATTTGAACCAATTATCATTAAAAAGCATGAAAAAACTGTTGTTTGGGCCACTAAAACCGGAATTTGGGTATTATCATTGTTATCAATCAGATCAGAGCCTTTTCTACCCATTCCATCTGTAAAATAGAATTCACTCCCTCATATATTGTAGGCTGGCTACAAAGGCTAAGAAGTATTCTCCTTACCCTATAATTTGATAGTAGTCTAGTATAATTTGATGTGAAAATCATAGTTTTCAAATTATAATAAATTATTTTTAAAAAACTTAATTTGTACCTGTGAATCATTTTTTTGAATACTTATTGAAGAAGTTGTTGTTTTGTAGTGAAAGTGATATTGTGTTGGTTTCCATATTGGATTTAACGACAAGTAATTTTTTCACAAATTTTTGGTTATGACAATCTGGTGTTGTTTTAAGTTAATTTTTGAGATTTTTTTCAATATTATCTCTAAGGATCTTCATTGATTCATATTTCCATTCGACAAGCTATTCTACTCTCAGTAATATTCGAAATTGCAGATGTCCTCATATATATTGGTGTTATTGAAACAGATTTTAAAATTGTCAATGATTTTGAAAATTGGCAGTTCAGAGAATGCACGATAATTTTCGTTCAGACTATGCTTCAATAATTATCCAACAAATGAAGTTTTAATTCTGTTGAATAATTCTGTTGTCAACTATCATTGAAAATTGAAGTAACAAATGAAATAAAGTACTATTTAAAATGGAAGGTTTCTGCATGAATAATTAATTCATTACAACAAACAGAACTTTTGAAAATCATGATTTATTGTTTGAAAAGTAATTCAGAGAAAATGTTTAATCATTTCATGTGAAAATCACAATTTATTATACATTACAATAATGAAACATGAACTTGATTTATCGAGTTAAGATGATTTTAGAGTATAAAATAATTCTATCAATCACGCAACTTCATCTTTCCAACATAGATTTCTATAAAGTTATATTAAAAATGTTTTTCAAGTATTATCTCATGAAAATTCGAAGTTTAAAAAGACCATTTGGAAAATTTAATTATTTGTTATCGATAAAGTACTTTTTAAAAATATCACCCATCCATTAATATTCTCATTTCATCAAACAGAAACTGGCTATTTTTATTCAAGCATTGATGATGTTATTGATGATAATAATAATAATAATTTTCAATTTGAATTTCAATTCAATTCATTTAAAGATACATCGTACATGACATCAAAAACAGTGTTTTGTTGCTCCTCTACCTTAGAGCAAATTGAGGAGTATTCAAATTAATTCCATATTACATCATAATCGTTCTAAATTTTATATATTATAATAATAATAAAAAATAATCTGATGATAATAATAGAAATAATAATATTAATTGAAACAGGTAACATCAATTTATTGATGATATTGGCATGGTAATTAGTAAAAACAGGTATAAGAAAGAATGGTTTATAGGCTTTTGCATTCAGATAAAACTTTCTTCAACATACTTTAAATAATATATAAGTCATAATACACAATCAACATATATCATAATACATAATTGACTCAAAAAACATAATATTACAGGTATCATAGAATAATAAAATTAACAGTAAACGGTATATGAAAAGTATATTGGCTCAATAATGGTGATGGAAAAGGTATGATTCAATAGAAAAAAGCATGAAACTGATGTGTAAGAGGAAATTATAACAAAAATACAGAACAGATTCCAATAAACATTCATATTACAAAGGTAATCAGACTAATTATTATAAAATGACTGTGATCAATATAAAGTGAGCATTAAAAAATGGTTATCATGAAAATCATTTTATCTGTTAATCAATTATACTTGAATTTTATGTAATCAAGATTCATGCATATTAGCTTGATTACTTAAAATAAAAATCACCGTACATACAGTAGCCTACAATACAAATCTCATATTTATGCTACTGGTACTTGGAAATCTTGAACTATTAAATAACACAAGTAAGAGAAGAATAGTTTGAATTAGATATAACAAATGGACTTACAAAAGCTGTACAGTTTTCCATACTCTAATGGAATAATCTTAATTTATCAGTAATAGACTTATTTTTAAGTGACATACATCAGATATCGATACAAAACAAGGCACAAAATTCTTTTCTGGCTCAAAATTTCTCAAAATAATCAAAAATTTCCAATTTATAGAGATTTGAGTGAAATATTTCTGTTTTTAATCAGTTTTCAAATATCAAAATTCAAAATTTTCAGTTTAGTCATTAGTTTTGAAGTGGAAATTGTACTTTTCGAAGTGAAAGTGAAATCTTAACCTTATTCTTTTTTGAAACTTTTATTTGTAAAAATTTGGGAGAAGACAGTTTTGGGCTATGCCTGTTGTCTTCTCCCAATCATATTTAATCATGATCTGTAATTGACAATGAAATAAATAAATAAATAACAAGAAATGCTGGTAGACAATAATTTTACTGAATACAAACATGCAATCATCATTATACAAAGAATTCGTAATTCCAGTATATTTTGATTGAATATTAAAAATAAATAATGTAATTTCATAAATTTACAACCTTACGACATTTTAAAAGTATATGTCAGATTATTGATATAAAAAAATTGAATACTAATAATAAATTAGAATCATATTATTTACAACAGGAATAGGGAGATATACACATAGACTAATATATTATAAAATTATAATTTACCATGTAAATTTGAAAATAAATATAGACCTCTATGACATATGCTTGAATGAACCATCCATATACAGTACAACTTTCTATATAATATTATACAATACAACTTATACTGTACAACTATTATTATTCGTTCCAGTATCCATAGTGTGAGTTCATATTATGTGAGTTTTCCTCAAATCAAAAAAATTGTTGTTTGTTACTAAAAACGTTGATAGTTCAAAGTATCATATATTAAGTGATAATATATCTATCATGAGTAGATCACAGTTTGAATTAGAGATTTGCTTTGATTATTCAAGAGAAATGGATTGCAATTTCAGACTCTCATTGTAGAGATTATCCATATAATAGTGACAGTCTATTTTTATTTCTATATTTTGAAAAATAAAGTTAATTCGAAAAATGTCTATTGTAGAATGCTGAAATTATCATTTTGTTGTTTATATTGTTGTTTTAAGAATTTTCTCCTATATAGATTTTGTTCTGTTGTAGTAGGTAATTTCCTGTTTAATGTATTAGGTACGATTTAATAAATAGAGAAATAGTTCCATAATTCCCTTTTCTCGAATTTTTTTTACAAACACTTATACAAAATACAACAACTAGTCTCGACAATTTATTTCTTGACAGCAAGACTATATAGTTTCATATTGAATGTGTTTGATATGTTCTATGTTAAATTATCATATAATAACATAATAGTTATCATGTTTCCATCGTTTATTATAGACTATTTACGTTTATTAAGCAATTTCAATGATGAAAATGGCTTGAAAGCCTAAATATTTATATAAAGTTTTGAAAGAAGGGTACTATGAATTTATTTCCTCATTCAATAGACAATTCAAAGAGCCCTATCGAAATACTTTATCAGAAAAAGGTACAATCTATATTTAGATAGTGTATAAAATTAAATTACATTTCACAATGTCTTTGGGGACATTTGGTAATTTCTTACCAACTAAGTCATCATAAGTTTCCCAAGACCCATTAGTTCGCCGAGAGTAGGCAACATAGTGACCAATATCATTTAAATTGTCACTCCCAATGAAGCCTATGCAACCACGTAGGTAGAAATGTTTTTCATCTACTATTAAATGGGTAGGAAGTTCCCTAACCCTAATATGACTTTGTAAAAGGCGGCTCTCATTGCCTTCCAGTTGTATCGGCTCTAAGAGTAGATGGTCATGAGCTATGTCCACTTGCTCCCCGCCATCAACAAAACTAAAATTCGTTTATACCATATTTTTGTACCATTTTTGTACCTTTTTGTACCACCAAGAAAAAATTTTGTACCACCACCCAAACAGAGATAATAGCAAATTTGAGGTCGGGGAGCAAGTGGACACTCCCTCCCCGCCATCAATGGAACTGAAATTCAATTACACCATATTTTTGTACCATTTTTGTACCTTTTTGTACCACCAAGAAAAAATTTTGTACCACCTCCCGAACCGAGTTATTTGCAAATTTAAGGTCGGGGAGCAAGTGGACACTCCCTCCCCGCCATCGCCAAAATGAAATTCAATTATCCCATATTTTTGTACCATTTTTGTACCTTTTTGTACCACCAAGAAAAATTTTTGTACCACCTCCCAAACCGAGATATTTGCAAATTTAAGGTCGGGGAGCAAGTAGACACTCCCTCCCCGCCATCGCCAAATTGAAATTCAATTATGCCATATTTTTGTACCATTTTTGTACCTTTTTGTACCACCAAGAGAAATTTTTGTACCACCTCCCAAACCGAGATATTTGCAAATTTAAGGTCGGGGAGCAAGTGGACACTCCCTCCCCTCCATCAACAAATTGAAATTTAATCATGCCATATTTTTGTACCATTTTTGTACCTTTTTGTACCACCAAGAAAAATTTTTGTACCACCTCCCAAACCGAGATATTTGCAAATTTAAGGTTGGGGAGCAAGTGGACACTCCCTCCCCGCCATCGCTAAATTGAAATTCAATTATGTCATATTATTGTATCATTTTTGTACCATCAAGAAAAATTTTTGTATCACTTCCAAACCAAGATAATAACAAATTTATGGGCTGGAAGCAAGTGTGAATTCCCCTTCTCGCCATCAACAAATCTGAAATTCAATTAAATCATATTTTTGAAACTCTTTTTTCACAACCAAGAAAAAATTTATCCATCTATTAGTGATTTCATCTATTGTCTGTAATCTGCACTGCACCTTAACATTTCGACCAACTATTATAATACCATTTTTTTTTTTGGTTTTCACTATCAAAACTGAAATTTAAGGTTTTAAACATTGATGAGATTGAAGTTTTGAAACATTTTTGTTATTGATGAGATTGAAACCTTCACTTCACATTTCAATCGAAAAATGATGTTGTACACCTCATCATCATAAGTTTTTAGAGAATAAGAGTTTCGTACCAAATCTCATGATATCATATCATTTCATATCAGTAGCATATTATTTGAACCAATTATCATTAAAAAGCATGAAAAAACTGTTGTTTGGGCCACTAAAACCGGAATTTGGGTATTATCATTGTTATCAATCAGATCAGAGCCTTTTCTACCCATTCCATCTGTAAAATAGAATTCACTCCCTCATATATTGTAGGCTGGCTACAAAGGCTAAGAAGTATTCTTCTTACCCTATAATTTGATAGTAGTCTAGTACAATTTGATGTGAAAATTATAGTTTTCAAATTATAATAAGTTATTTTTAAACAACTTAATTTGTACCTGTGGATCATTTTTTTGAATACTTATTGAAGAAGTTGTTGTTTTGTAGTGAAAGTGATATTGTGTTGGTTTCCATATTGGATTTAACGACAAGTAATTTTTTCACAAATTTTTGGTTATGACAATCTGGTGTCGTTTTAAGTTAATTTTTGAGATTTTTTTCAATATTCTCTCTAAGGATCTTTCATTGATTCATATTTCCATTCGACAAGCTATTCTACTCTCAGTAATATTCGAAATTGCAGATGTCCTCATATATATTGGTGTTATTGAAACGGATTTTAAAATTGTCAATGATTTTGAAAATTGGCAGTTCAGAGAATGCACGATAATTTTCGTTCAGACTATGCTTCAATAATTATCCAACAAATGAAGTTTTAATTCTGTTGAATAATTCTGTTGTCAACTATCATTGAAAATTGAAGTAACAAATGAAATAAAGTACTATTTAAAATGGAAGGTTTCTGCATGAATAATTAATTCATTACAACAAACAGAACTTTTAATAATCATGATTTATTGTTTGAAAAGTAATTTAAAGAAAATGTTTAATCATTTCATGTGAAAATCACAATTTATTATACACTAGCCGTCAGGCTCGCTTCGCTCGCCATATCCGTCTAGCCAGGGGGCTCCACCCCCTGGACCCCCGACTGGATCGTCCAGGAATGAGATTAGCAGGCTCGCTTCGCTCGCCTGAATTTTTATCATGTTAGGACAATCCAGTCGGGGGTCCAGACTAAACGTCTGACTAAATGGATATGGCGAGCGAAGCGAGCCTGACGGCTAGTAATATAATATTCCCAGGATTGAAGTAACAGTGCCCAATCAATTTTTCCGCGATAAATGCATTTAAATCTTCAACTTGGTGCCAACCTAACAAAGTCAACTCAACTTAATGCCAACCTGACAAAATTATTAATTTAGTTGCCAGTTAACAACTGTTTCGAAGAGGTACTCTATCTAGATTATAGTTCTATAGTAACATATGATATGGAAATTTCAATTATAATTAAGAGATTGGGAGAAGAAGAATATACATGCTAAAAGACGAACTTTAAACCCTTAAAAACAACCCTTACAGTTGAAATATTGCCAAAAGATTTCTTAGTGCGCCTCTAAAGGGCCAACTGAACATACCTACCAAATTTGAACGTTTTTGGTCCGGTAGATTTTTAGTAATGCGAGTGAGTGAGTGAGTGAGTGAGTGAGTGCCATTTCGCTTTTATATATATGAATTACAATAATGAAACATTAACTTGATTTATCGAGTTAAGATGATTTCAGAGTATAAATCACGCAACTTCATCTTTCCAACATAGATTTCTATAAAGTTATATTAAAAATGTTTTTCAAGTATTATCTCATGAAAATTCGCAAGTTTAAAAATCTGGTGTGGTACACTCACACAACTTTCCTTGCTCATATTCGAAACTACGATCAGACTTTTGTATATGTGTATATATAATTGTTTTCAGAGTACTTTTTCCTTTGTGTAAATTGTGAAATTCAATGATTTTTTTAGTCGTCATTTTTTTAAAGTCGTCAAAACAGCTGTTCTACAGATGAAATATCTCGACTATGTGTTCTTTTTATGAACTGCTCTACCTACCTACCTCATGCACGAGAAGGAGGTTACAAAGTCCATTTCTCAAGGATGGGGTGGACCCTCCATTAGTTTCCCAGAAAGGAGACTCATGCAAGTTAATAGAGCTGATAAATAACTATACAGAGTATGAATTTGAAAAAAATCGGTCAAGTTATTTTGAAAAAATCGTGAAAAACATGGTTTATTAGTAATTATCCGCCATTTTTCTCAAGAATATTACGGAGCTCCAGCAATTTTCCAAGGAAAAAACTCATGTCATTTGATAGGTTTTATGAATTTACCCATGGCTTGAATTTGAAGAAAATCGTTAGAGCCGTTTTCGAGAAAACCGTGAAAAACCTGGTTTTTGGTCATTATCCGCCATTTTTCTCAAGAATATTACGGAGCTCATGGAATTTTCCCAGAAATGAGACTCATGCCAGTTGATAGTGCTTATGAATATCTATCCATGGTATGAATTTGAAGTAAATCGTTAAAGCAGTTTTCGAGAAAACGGTGAAAAACATGGATTTTTAGTCATTATCCGCCATTTTTCTCAAGAATATTACGGAGCTCCTGAAATTTTCCCAGAAATGAAACTTATGCTAGTTGATAGGGCTTATAAATATAAAAATAAATATAAATATAAAAAATATAATAATAATAATAATATATAATATATAATAATAATAATAATAATAATAATAATAATAATAATAATAATAATAATAATATATATAATAAATATAAAAATAAATATAATTTGAAAAAAATCGTTAGAGCCATTTTCGAGAAAAACGTGAAAAACATGGTTTTTTAGTAATTATCCGCCATTTTTTCCGCCATCTTGAATTGAATTTTATTGAATTTCTTATTGTCGGGTCCTCATGGTATAGGGACCTTGAGTTTGAAATTTCAAGTCGATCGGTTAATTAGGAATGGAGTTATCGTGTTCACAGACATACCCACACACACACACACATACACACATACACACATACACACACACAGACCAATACCCAAAAATCATGTTTTTGGACTCAGGGGACCTTAAAACGTATAGAAAACTTGAAATTGGGGTACCTCAATTTTTTTTGGAAAGCAATACTTTCCTTATCTATGGTAGTAGGGCAAGGAAAGTAAAAAGACCATTTGGAAAATTTAATTATTTGTTATCGATAAAGTACTTTTTAAAAATATCACCCATCCATTAATATTCTCATTTCATCAAACAGAAACTGGCTATTCTTATTCAAGCATTGATGATGTTATTGATGATAATAATAATAATAATTTTCAATTTGAATTTCAATTCAATTCATTTAAAGATACATCGTACATGACATCATCAACAGTGTTTTGTTGCTCCTCTACCTTAGAGCAAATTGAGGAGTATTCAAATTAATTCCATATTACATCATAATCGTTCTAAATTTTATATATTATAATAATAATGAAAAAATAATCTGATGATAATAATAGAAATAATAATATTAATTGAAACATGTATCATCAATTATTGATGATATTGGCATGGTAATTAGTAAAAACAGGTATAAGAAAGAATAGTTTATAGGCTTTTGCATTCAGATAAAATTTTCTTCAACATACTTTAAATAATATATAAGTCATAATACACAATCAACATATATCATAATACATAATCGACTCAAAAAACATAATATTACAGGTATCATAGAATAATAAAATTAACAATAAACGGTATATGAATAGTATATTGGCTCAATAATGGTGATGGAAAAGGTATGATTCAATAGAAAAAAGCATGAAACTGATGTGTAAGAGAAAATTATAACAAAAATACAGAACAGATTCCAATAAACATTCATATTACAAAGGTAATCAGACTAATTATTATAAAATGACTGTGATCAATATAAAGTGAGCATTAAAAAATGGTTATCATGAAAATCATTTTATCTGTTAATCAATTATACTTGAATTTTATGTAATCAAGATTCATGCATATTAGCTTGATTACTTAAAATAAAAATCACCGTACATACAGTAGCCTACAATACAAATCTCATATTTATGCTACTGGTACTTGGAAATCTTGAACTATTAAATAACACAAGTAAGAGAAGAATAGTTTGAATTAGATATAACAAATGGACTTACAAAAACTGTACAGTTTTCCCTACCCTAATGGAATAATCTTAATTTATCAGTAATAGACTTATTTTTAAGTGACATACATCAGATATCGATACAAAACAAGGCACAAAATTCTTTTCTGGCTCAAAATTTTGCAAAATTAATCAAAAATTTCCAATTTATAGAGATTTGAGTGAAATATTTCTGTTTTTAATCAGTTTTCAAATATCAAAATTCAAAATTTTCAGTTTAGTCATTAGTTTTGAAGTGGAAATTGGACTTTTCGAAGTGAAAGTGAAATCTTAACCTTATTCTTTTTTGAAACTTTTATTTGTAAAAATTTGGGAGAAGACAGTTCTGGGCTATGCCTGTTGTCTTCTCCCAATCATATTTAATCATGATCTGTAATTGCCAATGAAATGAATAAATAAATAACAAGAAATGCTGGTAGACAATAATTTTACTGAATACAAACATGCAATCATCATTATACAAAGAATTCGTAATTCCAGTATATTTTGATTGAATATTAAAAAATAAATAATGTAATTTCATAAATTTACAACCTTACGACATTTTAAAAGTATATGTCAGATTATTGATATAAAAAAATTGAATACTAATAATAAATTAGAATCATATTATTTACAACAGGAATAGGGAGATATACACATAGACTAATATATTATAAAATTATAATTTACCATGTAAATTTGAAAATAAATATAGACCTCTATGACATATGCTTGAATGAACCATCCATATACAGTACAACTTTCTATACAATATTATACAATACAACTTCTACTGTACAACTATTATTATTCGTTCCAGTATCCATAGTGTGAGTTCATATTATGTGAGTTGTCCTCAAATCAAAAAAAATTGTTGTTTGTTACTAAAAACGTTGATAGTTCAAAGTATCATATATTAAGTGATAATATATCTATCATGAGTAGATCACAGTTTGAATTAGAGATTTGCTTTGATTATTCAAGAGAAATGGATTGCAATTTCAGACTCTCATTGTAGAGATTATCCATATAATAGTGACAGTCTATTTTTATTTCTATATTTTGAAAAATAAAGTTAATTCGAAAAATGTCTATTGTAGAATGCTGAAATTATAATTTTGTTGTTTATATTGTTGTTTTAAGAATTTTCTCCTATATAGATTTTGTTCTGTTGTAGTAGGTAATTTCCTGTTAAATGTATTAGGTACGATTTAATAAATAGAGAAATAGTTCCATAATTCCCTTTTCTCGAATTTTTTTTACAAACACTTATACAAAATACAACAACTAGTCTCGACGTTTTATTTCTTGACAGCAAGACTATATAGTTTCATATTGAATGTGTTTGATATGTTCTATGTTAAATTATCATATAATAACATAATAGTTATCATGTTTCCATCGTTTATTATAGACTATTTACGTTTATTAAGCAATTTCAATGATGAAAATGGCTTGAAAGCCTAAATATTTATATAAAGTTTTGAAAGAAGGGTACTATGAATTTATTTCCTCATTCAATAGACAATTCAAAGAGCCCTATTGAAATACTTTATCAGAAAAAGGTACAATCTATATTTAGATAGTGTATAAAATTAAATTACATTTCACAATGTCTTTGGGGACATTTGGTAATTTCTTACCAACTAAGTCATCATAAGTTTCCCAAGACCCATCAGTTCGCCGAGAGTAGGCAACATAGTGACCAATATCATTTAAATTGTCACTCCCAATGAAGCCTATGCAACCACGTAGGTAGAAATGTTTCATCCACTATTAAATGTGTAGGAAGTTCCCTAACCCTAATATGACTTTGTAAAAGGCGGCTCTCATTGCCTTCCAGTTGTATCGGCTCTAAGAGTAGATGGTCATGCAGCGTTTTCTTGATCGTTCTTTTTCCAACGCAATTGAAGGAGTAGCCTTCTGTTACGTGAATCCTTCTAGCACATTTGGTTTTTTTTTGAACACAGCTCCCTGTCGACCATTTGGTTCAGTGAATGTACAGCGTTTGGTGTATCAAGATATATTGACAATGGGACTCTCCCATAATTCCTGTTTTTATCCGGACATTTATCTGCCGTGCATTCATTAGTTTCTGTGACCGTTGGCAATACATTTAAGAGTCTACTTGCTAGAGGCGATACACTTGTTTCACAGGGAACTTTTTTTATGCCCTCCAATAGATTTACGAATTCAAAAATATCCATGAGAATCCTCCCTCTATCCAGAAAAAGTTTTTCTCGAAATACCTTTCTGAAGAAGATTTATTACGAAATTGAAAAATGTTGAAGATGAATCTGTAAATGAGGTTCTCAAACTTAAACTGTCTGAGAACGCTGAGCTGTAGAGTTGAGAAAGGCTATCGAACGCGCAAGTGTTCGATAGGATTATTTTTTCCCCTTCAATCAAGAGTGGTTTCATCTGAAACAAATTTCCATTTTTCAAAACGGAGATGTTCTCTTTTGAATACGATTTTCTTAGATCACATACATTGTATTCCGTTTTTGATGACAAATAGTGGGAGGGAGTCTGTCTTCTTATGCTTTTCTCTACAACCAGTCCTCTCCAATTTTCAAGCTCTTTCGATTCCTCCACTCTTTGAAGGAAGCAGTCTTTTCTCTCCTCCACCATTAACGATTCATCGTTTTTTGTATCTGCTCTGTAATTGTCGATTTCCACCCTTTCAGTTGCACGATTGGGATCCTGTAGTATTTCGTCCTCATCTTCAAAACTCTTCCCCTTTATGCTGTCAGTAGCAACCTTCATTGCCCCTTCAATGAATGGAATGTGATGCAAGACAAAATCATCCACCCTCATAGGCAGTGTCTTGTGCCTGAATGTGATGTTTTTCAAAATGTTAAAATATGCTTCAGCTGGTGATGAAGTAGCAGTTACACCACCATACCCAAATATTGGTATCATCACAGCTGTCCACGTGGGGATGAGTGGAGAAATTCTTAGAATGAATTTGACCAATCCTGGAAGGAATTGCTGATTACCCCTGTTTCCAATGATCTTTTGGCTTTGTACCTTTTCTACTATGTTCTTTAGCAGAGTGTGAAAAGGGTTTCTCTCCGTTTTCGAGAAACTGTTGAATAGAATTTCGTCAACTTCATCTCCTCCATAGTTGAATTGAGTTTGTGTCTCTTCTGGAACCAGGCCACCAATCCTCTGTACAAGATATTCTTTGCTCATCTCACATGGTGTAAGCTGTTCATCATCATCAACGTTAAAGCCCTCAGTAGGAGAAGTAGCTACAATGATGATATGCTCCAATATAGTGTACACATCTCCAATATTGGAGCACTGCATGATTTTGGACCACCTTGACGAGTCGAGAAGTGTTTGAAATTTTGATGTTTATGAATTTTTGGGATGAGATATTTTTATTTTCCACAGACCGAGTGCGTCTTACTCATTTTTTTATTATCCACAGACGACGATAGTCTCAGCTGATTTCCAAGCATGAATAATCATTTTAATGTCGTTTAGTGAGTTTTCCCAGGGATGAGACCTAGTGCAGTCAAATTTTCATATCATAAGCCTACTATGTTCCAAATTTCGTGAAAATCGTTCAAGTCGTTTTGGAGATTCGTTGGACATGAATAACCATGAATAAATATAAATAACCAAATATTAAAAAAAAATATAAATGACAAAATATATACAGAAATTGATCGTTATTTATTCATTGATAAACAGAACACAATTCTTTAAAATGATTGGGGAAGGACTAACAGGCACAGTCCAAAACTGTTTCTTCCCCGAATTTTGATTTATACACTATAAATATAGTCTTAAAAGTAGGTTATGTTCAATACACTTGAATTCAGGTCCAATTTTTAATCCAAACATTTGAAAACAGAAAAGTTCTAATTTAGATTGTTCACAAACCAAATTGAATAACAAAATAACACTTTCAAATGTATGTACCTTGCAGTTGTCAACAGCTTTTCAACCTGGATGAATTGATGAGTGACATCCTGACATCCAATTATTATTTTTAATGGACTGAATGACATTATTATCATCATCAATTAATATTCAGATTATGTAATTGGATTTTCCCATTATGTGCTTACTTTGATAACAGTAAGATTATGCGTCAAATATTCTCAAAATACTATATTCATTTAACCTGGATAATGGATTGTAGTTTTGGAAATTGAATATGAAATTCATTTCTATGGGGCTTCTTGATGGTTTATTTACCATGAAAAGAAACGATGCTAAAAAGAAACTTTCTACTGGTGATATTTTTCAAAGTTTCCCGATTTGTATATCATCAAGCTATCAAAATGAAAAAGTTTTCTTACGAAAACATTTTTCACAGATCATTACTTTTTGAGATATGAGCGCCTAAAGTTTAAATTTTTGGGACAGAACATTTCAAATTCGGTAAGAGATAAATCCATGAGATTTAGGGGATAAATTCTTTATGGTATTGTTGCTCAAGTGAAACAGAAATTTGCTGAAAAGAAATCGATTTTTGAGAAAATTATTCAATTCACTAAAAACTTGATAATATTCAACTTTGAAAAATATCACCAGTAAAAAGTTTATTTTCAGCCTTTGCACAGCGTAAGGTGTACAAAAGGCTAAAGGCTTTTTGGAAAAGCTATACCATTTTCAAAAAATGACTGAATATCCAAATTTCAGTTACTTATTGACAATTGAATAACTTTATCAAAAATTGATAAAGGTGGAAGGTGGTAGGTACTGATTCAATCATCATCATCATCATCAATATAATTGGTGATGGTATTGGGAGTCCTCATTGTTTTTCTGAACAATGGATCGCTCAGCGGACTGTTAACCCCCAAAATCGCTCTTCGGAAATCGCTCATCGGACGTAATCCTGCAACCCAGTGGAGTGATGAGGAGAAAGTTTTGGAATGTGTAGGTGACTCATTCACTGACACCACCCCATTCAATAGTTTTGTGCAGCAAAAAAACTGACACTGTTGTTCTTTTTACAACAGCGCGACTGCCGGGAGGTTAAATGGCAATATGTTGATATTATTAGAAATGTTTAACACTTTAAAAAAAATATATATATAGATAGATATTGCTCGCCTTATATAATAAGATAATGATCTTCATCTGATTTAATGTGAACAAATTATAGTAAGATTCACATCAATTTGTCAGCATTATTTGAATGGGAAGCATTGGTGCTATTAATAAGGAATGCTGACAGATTGAAGTGGAAACTAACAAATTGATATTCATATTCTTAAATTTTTTATCGAAAGCTACCTTCTATTTTCTTTGGTAAAACAATCAATGTTTGGGAATAATTGATTCATGGGAAAAGCGCCTCACTCTTATAGAAGATATTATACTGTATCTAGATTTCGGAAAGCAGCAACAGCTATTTTGCCGTTTTAATAAACAATCCCTCTGTTTCACCCTTCCTCTTCTGTAAAATGTAAAAAAATCTCGGCACATTCCTTTGAATTTGGCTAGGAACACTTTGTTCACTGGAGCGAGGTGTTCAAGGCTCGGCAGGATAGGGACCATGTCGAATTACCATCTCCATAAGCGTAATGTTAATTGGGATTTCATATAACTCGGTCGATTTTCATCCGAATGTTCCAGTCAATATCTCATTTTGAAGGTCTGTTTATTCTCTATTTAAGTTGCGAAGTGGAAATTTGATATTTTTTGAGAGAACGTTTATATTTATCTTTTTAGTGAGAAACTTTTATGATTTTTTCCTGGCGTTCTTTTTGAATATTTTGGAAATTCATCTTGCTACATAACTTTGTTTTGATGAGTTCTGTTGAAATTATTTTTTCCATGAAAACTACACATCCTTACGGTTTTTAAATGGAATCTAGCAAAGAATATTTTCGTCTGCAAGCCACTGAAAAATGGAGTTGTTAACACTTTAACCGTATCACCGGTCTCTGAGACCGGTACAAAAATATTGCATTGAATTATTAATACACCTGACTTTCTGTTTGGCTCCTCCCACTCAGTAGCTGTTCAATGAATATCAGAGAAAAATTTACTAGTCGTTTCAGGCTGATTAGAAGAGTCATTCCAAACACAGCCTCAGTTTATTACTTACGCTACGGTCCATCGTACCGGACGATACGGTAAGTGTTTCATCAATCCTGGTATTCCCGGTCTGTGATACCGGAGAATACGCTTTAAGCAACTTTTTTTAACGGCTCATCATAGAGACCTCCGTTTCATTGATGCAGATTTCAGTGAACGAATCAAGGCAAATTACTTAGATTTTCAGAGTTTACATCAAAAGTATAAGAATCTATGAAATCACAAAAACTAATGTTTTACCATGAAATTAAACCTCCGGTCTGAGAGACCGGGTAATACGGTTGGTGGTTGGAAGAATCATGATACGGTCAAAGTGTTAAACAGAGTACGTTGACAGACCCTCACACGCACGCACAAGCGGTGCGTGACTGCCATCAGTTACTGTTTGGAGGGGTGCCGGTTCATGGGCTTTGTTCCCCTGTAAACAATACCCCTTATACTTTCACTTCCTTTTCAAAGTTATTCGCAGAAATATTCACAAGTAAATGCATCTTGACCTGAGTGTGGACAAAATATAATCGGTTTATATTAAATGTGATTAGAATCAATTTATTGTTATCCAAATTTTAAAATTGAATTTAATTAAAAGTGGAAATATGATGTTACAGTACTTTTTAAACTAAGTAGTTAATTTATTTTTTTTATCTTCTGATGCATGTATTTTCAATACACTCATTTACTGGTATTTTTGTAAACTTACTATACCGTATAATATTGTGTTTGCATAAGAGTTGTTTGGTATTTCGAGTGAGTATAGGATGTAAATACATTCTATACTCACTGGGTATTTTTCGAAGGTCAGAAGTTTCATGAGTTTTATCTTCCCATAAAAAAATGTGAACGTGGAGTAGGTGACCTATTCCATTTCAAAAAAGGATTGAATACTTTAATATTAATTATTCAACTTACCATCATGATGAAATATTAGTGAAACTAATTAACAAGTATTTTACACTAAATGAATGAATTTCCCCTTATTTATAATATGTCCCACTCACAGATATCTTATTATTATTTTTGAAATTATACTATGAGCTCAATTTGCTCAATAGACTCTCTGTGATTCATTATATTATATTATATGACTGAAATCAACAGTGGGCTAATTTTGTTGATGCATGATATTCAGAATCAATTTATAATAATTCTAAGTGGAATATATTTTATTCATTTATAATTCTGCTATTCTACCTGTATTCCATAGAAAAACGATCAAGTAGTCCTGCAGAAATAAATATTATTATACCGTATAAACCATTTTATTCAAATACTCCTTACATCTCTCTCACTCTCTCTCTCTCTCTCTCTCTCTCTCTCTCTCTCTCACTCTCTCTCACTCTCTCTCTCTCTAATGTTTTAATGATTTGATCTTACTTACTTACATTATTATTTTACTTTATTTATTTTTCTGTTTTTTTCTCTTAAATCTTCATATTAATTGAAACTTTTACAATATTTTCATTTTTTAAATAAATCCTTAGTTGAATTAATGAATTTAACGTTTGGTAGAGAGTTAGTGGGAAGGATACTTGGAATATTCTTTCCGAAGAATGGACATTGATATGTCCAAAGCTCCGCCAATTTATGTAGATGCATAACAATATTATCTATTTTATCTATAGTAATTCATATTGCTTTTTTCATATCATATATAGCTCAATAATTATTCTCTTAATCTATATTTTGTAAATTCCTCTATAATTTTGCTGTATTGTAAGCTATTGTATATAAGTGTATAAGCCAGTATATATATTGTAATCCACATAAATAAAGTACTCAATCAATCAATATATCTTTCTCTCTCGCTCTCTCTCTCTATCTATCTATCTCTCTGTGTGTATGTGTGTCCTTTCTTCCTTCTTTAATTTATTCCTCTCTTTCTCCTTTTCTACTTCTATCGAATGATCTATGGATTTTGAACTGACGTTTGTTCCGTTTTCATTTTTCTCTTTTTTCTTATTGTATTCTTTTCACTGATTCAAATTAGAAAGCAATTTTGTTTTTTTTTCTTTCTTTCATTCGCTATTTGGAAGTTTTTTATTATTTTGTAAAATTAGTTTTTTTTATCTAATAATCTTTGTTGTACAGTGTTTTAGTTCTACTTGGAATTGTATTGGAGGGTTAAGTGTAAGAGAGGGCCGGCTGCGCCCTAACTTCGCCCTCCTAGGTTTTTAATAAAGGCAGCTAATCAATCAAACAATCTCTCTCTTTCTCTCTCTCTCTATCCCTCTCTCAACTTTATTTCAGTTGAATAAATGAAATTAACGTTTTTGTAGAGAGTTACTGTGAAGGATATTTTGAATATTCTTTCCGAAGAATGCACATTGATATGTCCAAAGCTCCGTCAATTTATTTAGATGCATAACAATATTATGTTATTGTTATTCAAATTGCATTCAAAAGAAGAAACATGTGACAGCCCTTCAACAAGCTCGAAGTCTGGATCAATCGATATCAGATCTCAGGAGTCATCTGGAGAAGACATTTCTAAAAATAGAGGTGATTTAAGTTTTAATTTAGTGCTCAGCAGGTCAGATTGGAACTCTATAAAGCCAGAAGATGTGCACTATAGAGACACGAAAACTAAAAGAGGAAGCAGGAGTTACACTCAATTGAAGAGGAAAAGTTGGACTCATGTTGTGAATTCACATTTCTGGAATAATACTAGATTACCTTGTAGATTAGCCTTTACAGGAGGACGGGTAGCAAAATCAGATGCTTTGCATGCTTTGACTATACGTGGTGTCTGTACTTTCTGTAATTCAATACTTCATGGATACATGTCGAAATTGCCAGAAGAAGGAGAAGAAATAAAATTTGTATGTAGTTACAAAGGAAATTTTGCCATTGCACATCCTAAAGGATTGAAGCGGAAGTTAGCAGGTGAAGCTCTACAGAAAACATTGAAGAAGGTGAAAGATGAGAATATGTCTTCTGCTGCATTTCATTGGCTGGAGGCAGATAAGTTGATGAATGCTGGTGATTCGGAACCATCTCACTTGCCATCTGCAAGCCAGGTTCGACATGCGAAATCGAAATCTTTGAAAGAGTCGCATATTGATGAAAATCCTATAGTCTCTTTAGGAGAAGCTATGCACCAGTCCAGGTGCAAGAATATCATTAGAGATTTAGCATATGATAAATTTTCAGTGAGATATCACAGCTCGACACAATTGCATGTGTACAAAGAGTTTTCTGAAAATAATTTTCCAATATCAGTGGCCATTGATGCAACTGGAGGATTAGTGAAGAAAATTCGTAGAGCTCCTGGAGTTAAATCGGGACATATTTATTTATACTCTATGGTGCTGAGAGACAAAAAAAAAACAAAAAATGGCTGGCTGCATTTTTACGCTGCAATGTACCTCCACCCAACGAGGTGGTAGTTGATATGTCTCCAGCGTTGATGTCTGCTTGTGTTCAAGCATTTACTACCGTTCATTCCCTTGAAGCTTACTGTATCCGTTGCGCTGAACTGTTAGACATAAGTAAGGGTGAGATGAATGCCAAGAGTGACATACCAAGCTGTTTTATTAGGAATGATGTTGCTCATTTAATAAAGCTAATGACAACAAGGAGTTGTTTCAACAATTGCATTACAATTACAAAACAATTTTTCATTAGAAGCTTGTGCCAAGTTTTGCAGTGCTCCAATATTAGAGATGTGTACACTATATTGGAGCATATCATCATTGTAGCTACTTCTCCTACTGAGGGCTTTAACGTTGATGATGATGAACAGCTTACACCATGTGAGATGAGCAAAGAATATCTTGTACAGAGAATTGGTGGCCTGGTTCCAGAAGAGACACAAACTCAATTCAACTATGGAGGAGATGAAGTTGACGAAATTCTATTCAACAGTTTCTCGAAAACGGAGAGAAACCCTTTTCACACTCTGCTAAAGAACATAGTAGAAAAGGTACAAAGCCAAAAGATCATTGGAAACAGGGGTAATCAGCAATTCCTTCCAGGATTGGTCAAATTCATTCTAAGAATTTCTCCACTCATCCCCACGTGGACAGCTGTGATGATACCAATATTTGGGTATGGTGGTGTAACTGCTACTTCATCACCAGCTGAAGCATATTTTAACATTTTGAAAAACATCACATTCAGGCACAAGACACTGCCTATGAGGGTGGATGATTTTGTCTTGCATCACATTCCATTCATTGAAGGGGCAATGAAGGTTGCTACTGACAGCATAAAGGGGAAGAGTTTTGAAGATGAGGACGAAATACTACAGGATCCCAATCGTGCAACTGAAAGGGTGGAAATCGACAATTACAGAGCAGATACAAAAAACGATGAATCGTTAATGGTGGAGGAGAGAAAAGACTGCTTCCTTCAAAGAGTGGAGGAATCGAAAGAGCTTGAAAATTGGAGAGGACTGGTTGTAGAGAAAAGCATAAGAAGACAGACTCCCTCCCACTATTTGTCATCAAAAACGGAATACAATGTATGTGATCTAAGAAAATCGTATTCAAAAGAGAACATCTCCGTTTTGAAAAATGGAAATTTGTTTCAGATGAAACCACTCTTGATTGAAGGGGAAAAAATAATCCTATCGAACACTTGCGCGTTCGATAGCCTTTCTCAACTCTACAGCACAGCGTTCTCAGACAGTTTAAGTTTGAGAACCTCATTTACAGATTCATCTTCAACATTTTTCAATTCGTAAATCTATTGGAGGGCATAAAAAAAGTTCCCTGTGAAACAAGTGTATCGCCTCTAGCAAGTAGACTCTTAAATGTATTGCCAACGGTCACAGAAACTAATGAATGCACGGCAGATAAATGTCCGGATAAAAACAGGAATTATGGGAGAGTCCCATTGTCAATATATCTTGATACACCAAACGCTGTACATTCACTGAACCAAATGGTCGACAGGGAGCTGTGTTCAAAAAAAACCAAATGTGCTAGAAGGATTCACGTAACAGAAGGCTACTCCTTCACTTGCGTTGGAAAAAGAAGGATCAAGAAAACGCTGCATGACCATCTACTCTTAGAGCCGATACAACTGGAAGGCAATGAGAGCCGCCTTTTACAAAGTCATATTAGGGTTAGGGAACTTCCTACCCATTTAATAGTAGATGAAAAACATTTCTACCTATGTGGTTGCATAGGCTTCATTGGGAGTGACAATTTAAATGATATTGGTCACTATGTTGCCTACTCTCGGCGAACTAATGGGTCTTGGGAAACTTATGATGACTTAGTTGGTAAGAAATTACCAAATGTCCCCAAAGACATTGTGAAATGTAATTTAATTTTATACACTATCTAAATATAGATTGTACCTTTTTCTGATAAAGTATTTCGATAGGGCTCTTTGAATTGTCTATTGAATGAGGAAA
Source organism: Nilaparvata lugens (assembly GCF_014356525.2). Classification (NCBI taxonomy): domain Eukaryota; kingdom Metazoa; phylum Arthropoda; class Insecta; order Hemiptera; family Delphacidae; genus Nilaparvata; species Nilaparvata lugens. Next base: position 43,132,144 of record NC_052518.1, on the reverse strand, counting down.
TAAATTCATAGTACCCTTCTTTCAAAACTTTATATAAATATTTAGGCTTTCAAGCCATTTTCATCATTGAAATTGCTTAATAAACGTAAATAGTCTATAATAAATGATGGAAACATGATAACTATTATGTTATTATATGATAATTTAACATAGAACATATCAAACACATTCAATATGAAACTATATAGTCTTGCTGTCAAGAAATAAATCGTCGAGACTAGTTGTTGTATTTTGTATAAGTGTTTGTAAAATAAAATCGAGAAAAGGGAATTATGGAACTATTTCTCTATTTATTAAATCGTACCTAATACATTAAACAGGAAATTACCTACTACAACAGAACAAAATCTATATAGGAGAAAATTCTTAAAACAACAATATAAACAACAAAATGATAATTTCAGCATTCTACAATAGACATTTTTCGAATTAACTTTATTTTTCAAAATATAGAAATAAAAATAGACTGTCACTATTATATGGATAATCTCTACAATGAGAGTCTGAAATTGCAATCCATTTCTCTTGAATAATCAAAGCAAATCTCTAATTCAAACTGTGATCTACTCATGATAGATATATTATCACTTAATATATGATACTTTGAACTATCAACGTTTTTAGTAACAAACAACAATTTTTTTGATTTGAGGAAAACTCACATAATATGAACTCACACTATGGATACTGGAACGAATAATAATAGTTGTACAGTATAAGTTGTATTGTATAATATTATATAGAAAGTTGTACTGTATATGGATGGTTCATTCAAGCATATGTCATAGAGGTCTATATTTATTTTCAAATTTACATGGTAAATTATAATTTTATAATATATTAGTCTATGTGTATATCTCCCTATTCCTGTTGTAAATAATATGATTCTAATTTATTATTAGTATTCAATTTTTTTATATCAATAATCTGACATATACTTTTAAAATGTCGTAAGGTTGTAAATTTATGAAATTACATTATTTATTTTTTAATATTCAATCAAAATATACTGGAATTACGAATTCTTTGTATAATGATGATTGCATGTTTGTATTCAGTAAAATTATTGTCTACCAGCATTTCTTGTTATTTATTTATTTATTTCATTGTCAATTACAGATGAATTAAATATGATTGGGAGAAGACAACAGGCATAGCCCAAAACTGTCTTCTCCCAAATTTTTACAAATAAAAGTTTCAAAAAAGAATAAGGTTAAGATTTCACTTTCACTTCGAAAAGTACAATTTCCACTTCAAAACTAATGACTAAACTGAAAATTTTGAATTTTGATATTTGAAAACTGATTAAAAACAGAAATATTTCACTCAAATCTCTATAAATTGGAAATTTTTGATTAATTTTGCGAAATTTTGAGCCAGAAAAGAATTTTGTGCCTTGTTTTGTATCGATATCTGATGTATGTCACTTAAAAATAAGTCTATTACTGATAAATTAAGATTATTCCATTAGAGTATGGAAAACTGTACAGCTTTTGTAAGTCCATTTGTTATATCTAATTCAAACTATTCTTCTCTTACTTGTGTTATTTAATAGTTTAAGATTTCCAAGTACCAGTAGCATAAATATGAGATTTGTATTGTAGGCTACTGTATGTACGGTGATTTTTATTTTAAGTAATCAAGCTAATATGCATGAATCTTGATTACATAAAATTCAAGTATAATTGATTAACAGATAAAATGATTTTCATGATAACCATTTTTTAATGCTCACTTTATATTGATCACAGTCATTTTATAATAATTAGTCTGATTACCTTTGTAATATGAATGTTTATTGGAATCTGTTCTGTATTTTTGTTATAATTTCCTCTTACACATCAGTTTCATGCTTTTTTCTATTGAATCATACCTTTTCCATCACCATTATTGAGCCAATATACTTTTCATATACCGTTTATTGTTAATTTTATTATTCTATGATACCTGTAATATTATGTTTTTTGAGTCGATTATGTATTATGATATATGTTGATTGTGTATTATGACTTATATATTATTTAAAGTATGTTGAAGAAAGTTTTATCTGAATGCAAAAGCCTATAAACTATTCTTTCTTATACCTGTTTTTACTAATTACCATGCCAATATCATCAATAAATTGATGATACATGTTTCAATTAATATTATTATTTCTATTATTATCATCAGATTATTTTTTCATTATTATTATAATATATAAAATTTAGAACGATTATGATGTAATATGGAATTAATTTGAATACTCCTCAATTTGCTCTAAGGTAGAGGAGCAACAAAACACTGTTGATGATGTCATGTACGATGTATCTTTAAATGAATTGAATTGAAATTCAAATTGAAAATTATTATTATTATTATCATCAATAACATCATCAATGCTTGAATAAAAATAGCCAGTTTCTGTTTGATGAAATGAGAATATTAATGGATGGGTGATATTTTTAAAAAGTACTTTATCGATAACAAATAATTAAATTTTCCAAATGGTCTTTTTAAACTTGCGAATTTTCATGAGATAATACTTGAAAAACATTTTTAATATAACTTTATAGAAATCTATGTTGGAAAGATGAAGTTGCGTGATTGATAGAATTATTTTATACTCTAAAATCATCTTAACTCGATAAATCAAGTTCATGTTTCATTATTGTAATGTATAATAAATTGTGATTTTCACATGAAATGATTAAACATTTTCTCTAAATTACTTTTCAAACAATAAATCATGATTTTCAAAAGTTCTGTTTGTTGTAATGAATTAATTATTCATGCAGAAACCTTCCATTTTAAATAGTACTTTATTTCATTTGTTACTTCAATTTTCAATGATAGTTGACAACAGAATTATTCAACAGAATTAAAACTTCATTTGTTGGATAATTATTGAAGCATAGTCTGAACGAAAATTATCGTGCATTCTCTGAACTGCCAATTTTCAAAATCATTGACAATTTTAAAATCCGTTTCAATAACACCAATATATATGAGGACATCTGCAATTTCGAATATTACTGAGAGTAGAATAGCTTGTCGAATGGAAATATGAATCAATGAAAGATCCTTAGAGAGAATATTGAAAAAAATCTCAAAAATTAACTTAAAACGACACCAGATTGTCATAACCAAAAATTTGTGAAAAAATTACTTGTCGTTAAATCCAATATGGAAACCAACACAATATCACTTTCACTACAAAACAACAACTTCTTCAATAAGTATTCAAAAAAATGATTCACAGGTACAAATTAAGTTGTTTAAAAATAACTTATTATAATTTGAAAACTATAATTTTCACATCAAATTATACTAGACTACTATCAAATTATAGGGTAAGAAGAATACTTCTTAGCCTTTGTAGCCAGCCTACAATATATGAGGGAGTGAATTCTATTTTACAGATGGAATGGGTAGAAAAGGCTCTGATCTGATTGATAACAATGATAATACCCAAATTCCGGTTTTAGTGGCCCAAACAACAGTTTTTTCATGCTTTTTAATGATAATTGGTTCAAATAATATGCTACTGATATGAAATGATATGATATCATAAGATTTGGTACGAAACTCTTATTCTCTAAAAACTTATGATGATGAGGTGTACAACATCATTTTTCGATTGAAATGTGAAGTGAAGGTTTCAATCTCATCAATAACAAAAATGTTTCAAAACTTCAATCTCATCAATGTTTAAAACCTTAAATTTCAGTTTTGATAGCGAAAACAAAAAAAAAAAAATGATATTATAATAGTTGGTTGAAATGTTAAGGTGCAGTGCAGATTACAGACAATAGATGAAATCACTAATAGATGGAAAAATTTTTTCTTGGTTGTGAAAAAAGAGTTCCAAAAATATGATTTAATTGAATTTCAGATTTGTTGATGGCGAGAAGGGGAATTTACACTTGCTTCCAGCCCATAAATTTGTTATTATCTTGGTTTGGGAAGTGATACAAAAATTTTTCTTGATGGTACAAAAATGATACAGTAATATGGCATAATTGAATTTCAATTTAGCGATGGCGGGGAGGGAGTGTCCACTTGCTCCCCAACCTTAAATTTGCAAATATCTCGGTTTGGGAGGTGGTACAAAAATTTTTCTTTGTGGTACAAAAAGGTACAAAAATGGTACAAAAATATGGCATAATTGAATTTCAATTTGGCGATGGCGAGGAGGGAGTGTCTACTTGCTCCCCGACCTTAAATTTGCAAATATCTCGGTTTGGGAGGTGGTACAAAAATTTTTCTTGGTGGTACAAAAAGGTTCAAAAATGGTACAAAAATATGGGATAATTGAATTTCATTTTGGCGATGGCAGGGAGGGAGTGTCTACTTGCTCCCCGACCTTAAATTTGCAAATATCTCGGTTCGGGAGGTCGTACAAAATTTTTTCTTGGTGGTACAAAAAGGTACAAAAATGGTACAAAAATATGGTGTAATTGAATTTCAGTTTCATTGATGGCGGGGAGGGAGTGTCCACTTGCTCCCCGACCTTGAATTTGCTATTATCTCTGTTTGGGTGGTGGTACAAAATTTTTCCTTGGTGGTACAAAAAGGTACAAAAATGGTACAAAAATATGGTATAAACGAATTTTAGTTTTGTTGATGGCAGGGAGCAAGTGGACATAGCTCCATTTTTATACTTTGCATTTGATTGTTTTCACACATGAAATTATTCGTTTGATACATATTTTTAAACAACAAAGAATTATAATGTTGAGCACTGAACAAAGCACATCGTCTATCAGGCCTATTTTTACGAATGTTACACACATCATAACACCATGAACTAGTGAAAAAGCTGAAATCAGGTTTTGCAAAATCCTCTGGTATACATTGAACGGTAGTATGCAATCTTCTTAAAAACTTTGCTTTCTCAGTTCCTTTTGTAAAAATTTTCTCATAACCTACAAGGTAATCACGTATTAATGAGTCAGTGTATTCTAAATCTCCATCTTCCCATTTTATTTAATGATAGTGATGTTCTAACCATGTTACATCGTTATACAATTTTGCACTCAATTCCATCTTTGCAAATTGCGATTTGAAATGGAATACAATATAATTATTAAACTGATCAATTATGGCAAGTTCTTTCACAATAATTCGATTACAATCTTGTTTAAACCAGTGAAGATCAACTGTAGCAATTTTCGTAGTCGCTTGCTTGTCCACTTCTTTCTGTTTGGTGGGCTCATCGAATCCTCCGTCTTTCTCCTCCTCCTCCTCCTCCCGTTCCTGCTCATCCACCTCCTGTGGCTTCTGGATCACCTTGGCACCTTGGCTCATAATAGAAACTATCAGAATCAAGATCACACTGGATACCAATAGACTGAGTTTGCACTTTGTTCCTACTCTCCAAAATATCAGAACACAAAGAATAGGACATTTTCGATGTTACCTGTTCAAAGGTGAAACTGATAATGAACCAAATTTGTCAGGGTGCACACCTTATATAATATTGCATGCAGTGCACTCTATCAATAAAATTACTGAACTTCTTTCATTATGCTCGTCAGAGGTGTGTACTCCATCACACAATCGCTAATTAAAACGCAATAAGTGGAAGTACTTCAACATTGTTCAACATTTTCAACATTGTTCAACTTAGAGCTCAAAAATAATATTCTCAATGTAAACAACCGTACTCTGGATCTGGTACTTAGCAACATTGATTTGAATGTCCAGCGGGATGCATCACCTTTGGTTTTTGAGGATGCTCATCATCCTGCTCTTGAACTAACATTTATCATACCGTATCTCAATTTAAACCGTAATTCCAATTATTTTTCTAATAACCTTATTTATAACTATAAGAGTGCTGACTATTTAAACTTGTACATTATTTTGAATGATATCGATTGGTCCTCTCTCTATTGTATGACAGATGTTGATGAGGCTGTAAATCATTTCTATAATACTTTATTTCCTGTCATTGATTGTTGCATACCTAGAAGGAATCCTGTAAAAAGGCAAGGTTATCCCTTATGGTTCACAGGGGAAATAATTAGTGAAATTAAACTTAAGAACAGATTGGCAAGGAAGCGGAGACATTCTGATTTTCATAATCATAGATTTATATTGATTAGGCGTTCATTGAAAGCCAAAATACGTGAAGCCAATAAAAGGTACCTAATTACTGTTCAGTCCTCAGTGAGAGGTAACATACGTAGTTTCTGGTCTTATGTGAATAACAAACGTATTGCTGCAGCACGGAAGAAGAAAAGTATGTTTCTGAATTCATCAGTATTCAAGAGTGGGGTGGATATTGCGAATGGTTTTGCCAATCACTTTGCCTCAGTATACGATGGTTCGATGGTTCCTTCTCCCATAAACTCACCGGTTGTGTCTGATCAGAATATTTTTAATTTAAGGACTGTTTTCATCGAAAATGTTGAGAAAGCTATCAAGTTACTTAAGCCTAGGGCATCGTGTGGTCCTGATGGTATTCCGCCTTTCCTGGTGAAGGGATGCTGCGATCTTTTGTCCGTTAATCTTTGCTTCATTTTCAATTTATCTCTAAAACTTGGTGTTTTCCCGAATGAATGGAAGCTCGCTAGGGTCTCACCAATATTAAAGTCTGGCAACATGCAAGACATTGCTAATTTTAGACCAATAAGCTTGACAAATGTTTTTTCAAAGATTTTTGAAAGTATCATTTTCGATTCTATTTACAAGCACATGTTGAACAGTTTCAATAAACAGCAACATGGCTTTTTACCTGGTAAGTCGACTACTACAAACTTAATTGAATTTTCATGTGATGTTTTGCATGGTCTGGAGTCTTCTGGGAGGGTTGATGTTGTATACATTGATTTCCGGAAGGCTTTTGACCTTGTAAATCATGATGCTCTACTACACAAACTACTGGCCTATAATTTCTCGTTTTCCACTGTAGGATTTATAGCATCTTATCTGAAGGACAGGAAACAATTTGTGTCATATGATGGTTGTGATTCTGATCTATATGCAAACGTATCTGGTGTCCCTCAAGGTATATCATTGGGTCCTCTTTTATTCCATCTTCATGATCAATGATCTACCTGATATATTAAAAAACTCTAAATGTCTTTTATTTGCCGATGATGTTAAGATATATGAAACTATTACCGGTGTAAATGATTGTGATACATTACAAGAGGATATTAATGAGATTACAACATGGAGCTCTGTGAATGGTTTAAAAATAAATGTTAATAAATCACACATAATGACATTTTCAAGACAGAATCTTCCTTTTAATTTCTCTTACATGATGAATGGTTCTGCTCTTCCAATCAGAATATCATGTAAGGATTTAGGAGTCTATTTTCAAAATGATTTCAGATTCATCTCTCATATTGAACACATTTTAAATGTTTCTAATTGACTGTTGGGCTTTGTTATTAGAACTTGCAAACACTTCAGTAATTTAGATACTATAATATATCTGTACAAGTCGTTGGTAAGGAGTAGATTGGAATATGCCTAAAATTATTTGGGATCCTTATCATGCTGAATATTCTGATTCTCTTGAAAAAGTTCAAAATAAATTCCTTCGCTACCTGTATTTTAAAAAGTTTGGCCACTATCCCTATTTTGCATATCCCACATCACAACTCAGAATCATGTTCAAAATTCCAACATTGAAATCCAGACGTAATCTCCAAGCCATCTTACATTTATATAAAGTAGTTAATGGTCTTACGCAGCATCCTTTTCACCTGGAAAGATTGGGCTTCTATGTGCCGACTGTTTCTCGTGAGAGGTATTTTTCGTTTTTTATACCAAGATCTCGAACGTTGCAGGATTATAACTCACCCATCAATCGATCCATGAGACTCTTCAACACAGTATCTCGTGATATCGATCTCTTCAATCCGTCTTTGAATGCCTTTATTAAATCATGCTCTATAATACTTGAATATTAGTTCTTTTGTCAATGTTTAACTTCAAGCACTCTCTCTCCTCTCTTCTTCTGCTATCTATATATAAATATATGTCTTCACCTTACTTCTTCTCTTTTATTTATTTATTTTTTTTTTTTTAATTTTGTTTAGTTTAAATGGTCAACTTTTTTTTTCATTTATATTAAACTTATTCTCTCTATTCTTATTTCAATTGAACTTATTTTCTTATTTTAATTAAAATTATTTATATTGTACAATACGAATAGCATTTAATGATATAAATAATTAGTATTTTATTTCAAGATTTAGCATGTAATTCTGAAGTTTGTTTAATTTCTGTATAAGTTGTTTTTGTTTTCTTATTATTCTTTATTATTTTGTGTGGAGTGTGGTTTTGGGCAGTGTGCCTGTCGCATCCACACTGATTAACTACATTCACTACAATGTATCTTTTTTTTTCCAATAAATTGAATAAATTGAAGTATTTGCAGGTACTGCAGTATTAAATTCCATTTCAATACGAACATCTGTTGAAGATTTCAAATGACTTGTTTGGTGTGAACAATACACAACAACCAGCGGTGTTGAATCACAAAACATCTTAAAGTCGATTTCTGTTCAGAGTTCGCTATTGATTGAATGATTATACGAAGGAGCGAAATCCAAAAACATCCTATATAATAGTTCCTTTTTACCTAGCAAATTTTCATATGGATAATACTTGCTGTTCAAATATACTTTAACATTGTAAATACCACAGCTATCCAAATTAGATATTGATTTTTTAATTTTATTCTTACAATCGGTTTGAAATGCGATTATAACGTATTTTGGACTATCAAAAATTGATGTGGTGCGGACTGCCCAAGAATGGTTAAGTGAATTTTGAAAATTTGGTAATTCACAAATTTCCCAATGGCGGAAACCTTATTTCAGTGGAGTGTCATCATCGAGCAGTCTCAAAAATTTTAGTCTTACGTGATCTTCTAAAGTTATGTAGGGCATTCTCCATTGCAGTTTTGTAATTTTCACACTAACGCTTGTTCCAGTTGTGGAGTCAACTCAATTTAGGTCCATTGGTGACCTCAATAAGACAAGTTCCTGTTTCAAATTTAAAATTATTCTTTGGAAATCTTCAAAAAATGGGAGGATTAATTTCAGCGGTACACAGAAAGTGAATTTATTATCTGTTAGTGCATATCCTGCTCTGTCAAAACTGGCCAAGTGATATGTGTTTTTATCGAGTATATTCTTCACTAGTATAGCTTTAATTGTAGATGTTAATCTAATCAATCTTGATTTAGAAATTTGTTGACCTGCCGCAACCGGTGGACCAGCCGGGTCTGTTCCCGGTTTTGTACAGCTAACTGTTCCCTCAATAAATATAAATGATTTGCAAGGTAAAGAATAGACATCTCAAGAATTCATGCCAATATGTGCCTCGTCAGAGTTTTTTATTTCTTGTCCTGAATGAACTGTATGAGTGTGAAATTGGAATTTGGTTATATCATTATGAAACTGTCTTCACGTCCAGAATTTCACTAATTGGGGCTCCTCCTCCTAACATTTGGCCAATCAACTATAAAACCTAACTTTTCTAATATTCTCGCACTTTTATCTGAAAAAGCACATTTGTTTTTAGGTGTTGACACTCTCACGTTCGTCTCTCTAAAGACATTGTGCATACACGTCTTATTTGAACGTGGATTGAAAACAAGATAACCCATTACGTTTACTTTTGTTTTTCATGTATGTGCAACCTAATTGTAATTGTATCTCCACGGATATCAATAAACAATCCATTCTGGTCTGTTACCTTTACATTAATAGTTTGAATTCAATGAGTATTCAAAGGTACATAAATAATTGGTGATGGTACTTTAACCGCTAGGAACCTTTGGCAAAAATTTGTAGATTATATGTTTTTGTTTTCCGTCAGAGTAACTACCACATGCTAAATTACACTCGAGTACAATACTACCAATGCTTGTTATGTTAACCAAATGCTGGGAATAATGCCATTTATTTGCTTGTAGAACAACATTATCAAAACCAAGTATCTTACCAATCGAATCAGTACGTGTTAAATCAATAGCTTTATCAGAATGGATTTCAATCTTCATAGTATTTGTGTTTGCACATATAATAAGTTTATTCTTCTTCTCATCAATATTCAATTTATTCTTTTAAGATTTTATAATATCCTCAACTTCATATGCACCCATATCCAGCTCAATTAATCTATCACCATATTTGAAGCTGGAATTTGTTCCTTTGTTAACGTTTGCAATACTATTGTAACTACAAAAATTAATCAATCCAATTTCCCATTCACGATTTTTATCCAATTCTATAATTTCTTGTAAATGTTCGTAGAGGTTACTTGTGTTAGATCTTAATGTAATAACAACTATCTAATTAATGTTATGTGTGTTCAGCACAAACACTTAATTACAACTGATTTGCAAGGAACAATAATGTAAGATGACCACAAAAATCACTATTTAATGGTTGCATGTGCTCTACATTATAAAATATATTCACTCCAATTTCTTTTCTCTAATATTTGTCCAATTCGTATGGCGGTTGTAAATTTCCAATTGGATCAAAATACCAAACATTAGAGCCAACTTCTTTAAATACAACCCAATGCATGCCATCCTTGCTTTCCCTCGCTAAATTCACAATGCCATTCTCGTTTTTTAGAATTTTTTTGGGTAATGCATCTAGCATATACCTCTCAGCCGAATCTGTAATAATTTCGACCAATCAATCAAATCATAATTACTCAATTCTCCTTCAATATTCATGTCTTCTTCTTCTTCTTTTTCCTACTCTTCTTTGTTTTTCTATGTTTCTTAACTTGTTTTTGGGGGAATAAACTCACTCCATATGATGATGGTGGTGTTGGTAAAGAGGGTGGGATTAAAACTCTCCCCCCACCAGTTATTTGAGGAAAAGGTTTCAAAAAATACCCTTTTCCTGCAATATGCTATTTCAACTGAGCTATAGCTTTGCGTCTAATATCATTACTATAACTTCTCCTCTCATTCTTCCTCTTCTTCTTCTTCTTTCTCGAAGACCCACCAAATGCTGCTTTAGCTTTCATGACGTTTGTAACAAGATAGCTAAGTGCTTTCTCAGCAAGGGGTGTTTCTGGATTTTTGAATATCCCCCACGCTGCGCTCGCTAGAGCTCTGTCAGCTATCACTCGAGTTTTATTATTGGTATTTCGTGTATATGCTATATCATGTACCTTACAGGCTCTATCTAATGAATTTATACATTGATCACCTCTCTTTAACCTTTCATTAACCTTGGTGCCTGGCCTGCAATACTGATAGCCACCAGGCAAGTAGATTTCATTTTGTTGAAGGTCAATGAGCTTATTTAGAATAGTGGATGTCACATTACCTGCTAAACCCGTCACGCCCTTAAAAATTTTTGCTGCTGAACTCAAGATTCCTCACCTCGTTTCCTCAAACTTTGCTTTCTCCTACAAACCATTTTCTTACCTTTCAACTTAATGGTTGAGCATCAACTGATGGGGCGCCCCTCCTCAACATATAAGGTATTTATCTGAATCACTATGTATTGAGATCAAAATTTAATCTGTTTATTTTATATTCATAATTTGTTGCACCGTTTAATCTGTTTTCAATATTTAATTAGATGCTTCTTTTAACTATCAATAACTGTACAATTGATTTGATTCTATATTTAAATTTGTCCAATTCTGTTTAACTTCAAAATTAAATTTAACACACATGCTTACTACCGAATATATCGTTTTTATTACAATACTACCCATTTGCAATGTTTAAGGTCTGTAGACTGCTGTCAAATTAATTAAGTATACTTTAATTGAATTATTCCAGTCTTTCTTACTTTGTGTTGATGGAATTGATTCCTATATCTGTCGGTCTGAATCCAGTTTCATTAGCATACAGTGGAAGGATTGAATAAACAAAAATAAAAAAGTTTCAACTGCGCCTCTCATTGAACTATTTCCGTTTTGATAGCTTTTTGTATGCCTTCTGCATTGTAAGTGAGGAAGGGTAGAGTAGAGTAACTGAAGAATAGAAATAATTTAGAAACATAATTCTTTATTAGTTTTTATTTTAATATGGTAAAATTTATGATTGTCCTGTACTATTTATTGGATATAAATGGCGGTAATGTTCTCACCAAAATGTAAATCTAACCCTCAAAATAGTGTAGTTAATTACTGGGAAGTAAAGAAGTCAGTTGAAGAAAATTTCGATTTTAGTTTGTTGCCAAATAGGAAATTTAATCCTAACTATATAGTAAAAGAAAATCTAATTTTTGAGCTTGAAACTTTGGGAGTGCCACCTGAGACAGTGAAAGATCTTGACCTTGACACACTAAGAGCCAAATTTAGAATTCTAAGGAGTAATCCTGACCCCCTGATTTGTAGGATTAGTTACAATGAAACTTCGAGTAAAGAAGCTCTTCAAAAAATTGTTTTTCAATTGACTAAAGAACAGGAAAATTTAGACGGGATTCCTAGCTTAGGTAGTGCTGAAGGACAGGGAAATACATCCAAGGGATTTACGATTTTCTTGCATATTTTAAATAGAATTTTCCAGTTATTGACCTACGCTAGGGAAGTAGGGGATCAAAAACTAATCAGTGGAATAAACGAGGCTCTTCTTTCCGCTAAAACTGTATTTTCCAAACTAGTGGAATTAAAAGAGTTATCCAGTAGACCTGCGCCTCCCATTGATGAAAAGATTGTTAATATTGATCCAACTACATCACAAATCAGTCAGCTAGGTGGAAATAACGATGATATTTTAGCTACCAATCTTGGGCTTAACACAGAGTCAACCACTAGGGATGATAAATTGAACTTAGGTTCTAGTAAAGAAGGAAATAATCAGCAACCTATCGAAAAAGTATCTAGACCTAACCCTACTATACTAATTACCGAGAGTGAATCCAATAAATTGATTACTAATAGTCAAGTAAACATGGGAGAACCATCCAGTTCCGGGAAAAATCAAACTACGGATAGTTTTAACACATGTTTTTTGGATAAACTCCAAAAAATGATGTAGGACATAGATTAGTTGTGGATTCCAGAGCTTTAAACAAAAAAATTGTCTTGATTCTACTCCTCTGCCCAATTTAGAAAATTCGTTTCATTGGTTTAATGGTGCTTCGTTCTACTCTGTTTTAGATCTGAATCAGAGTTATTATCAGTTGAATTTGAAAGAGTCAAGTAAACATTTAACTTGTTTTGTAACACCAAATGCCTGTTATGAATATAAAAAAGTTCCCTTTGGTCTAAATATAGGAGCTCAAGCTCTAACCACTGCATTGAATTCTCTTTTTGAAGATATCAAATACAAGTTTATGATAAATTATTTGGATGACATTGTGATATTTTCAAAAGATTCCAAATCTCACTTGGAACACATAGAGATAGTGTTATCTTGTTTACGCTCAGCAGGATTCACGATAAAGATTCAGAAAACCCAATTTGCTAAAAGACAAATTTCGTTTCTTGGTAATCTTGTGAATGAAAAGGGAATAACTATTGATCCTAGTAGAACTAATTCGATCAGGAATTATCCCAGACCTAAAAATGTAAAAGAAATATCTAGATTTATAGGAATGTGTGGTTTTTTTCATAAATTTATTCCAAATTACACAACAATTGCTTGTCCTTTAAACGAATTGAGGAAAAAGGATACAAAGTTTATATGGGGTGAGGAACAAGAAAGGGCTTTCCAAACTCTAAAAAAGGCTATCATGAATCTGCCCATTTTAATAACTGCCGACTTTAATAAAGAATTTGTAATTGCTACTGACGCCAGTTCTAAAGCGATATCTGCTGTCCTCTCTCAAAAGGTAAATGACACTTTGAAACCAATTGCTTACTCCTCGCGAAAGCTGACCCAACAAGAGTGCAAATATTCCACTTATGAATTGGAGTGTTTAGCGGCAATACATGGGATGGAGAGATTCCGTATGTACTTAGAAGATGCACCTTTTGTCCTACAAACTGATAATAAAGCCCTTGCATGGATTCTCTGCCAAGACAAAAATTCAGGGCGTCTGGCCAGGTGGCTCATTAGGTTATTATCCTTTCAGTTTTGAACCGAGCATATACCAGGGAAGGTTAATTTGTTACCCGATGCTCTGTCCAGAATGTATCATGATGATCCCGAATTACCTGAATTAGATAATTCTCTTGAAAATATGGATATTAATTCTGAATTGAAATTGATAAACTCTTTGAAAATTACTGATTTTCCATTAGCTTTCACCGATATAGGTCAACATCAGGATAATGATGCTATATTATCAGAAATGAAAAAGAAAATCACTGATAACCACGATCAATTTCCATACAGTTTATCCAATGGGGTACTAGTGATCAAAATAAGAAATCATGATAAACTAAAAATCGTAGTTCCCAAGGTCCTAGTACCTGTGATTTTTAAATATTATCATGAAAGTATTGTAGGAGGTCATCTTGGCACAGCTAAGACTATAAGAAAAATTCTAGATAATTTTTATTGGAAGGATTTAAGAAAGGATATCAGCTATCTTGTGAAGAGGTGTAGTATCTGTGCTCAGAGTAAGCCAGCTCATGCAACGAATTTTGGATTCTTATCATCCAAGGTTCCTAATGAACCACTGGAATCTTTTCATATAGACCTAGTAGGACCTCTCCCTCGCACCTCAAACTCTAATGTTCATATTTTCACTTGTATTGATACCTTTTCAAAGTTTTCGTGGTTAACAGCTTTGAGAAAAGCCAACTCAGATTCTGTTATTAAGGTTTTGAAAAATATTTTTGCAAGTTTTTCTACACCCAAATTAATTATTTCTGATAATGCTTCTATTTTTAAAAGCTCTAAATTTAGAAACTTTTGTTTTCAACTGGGTATAAAACATAGTACTACTTCACCCTTTTACCCGAAATCAAATATGGTAGAACGTCTACATAGAAATTTACGTAGCTGTCTTATCGCATACCATAGTAATTCACAAACTAAATGGGACGAAACTGTAAATAACTGGTTACCTTTAGTCTTCAATTCTGCAATTCATGATTCGATCAACTGTAGTCCATTTTCTTTAATGTTTCATTATCAACCTAAAGATCCCTTAATGAATATGTGGAATATTAGCATAGCAAGATATTACCGGATAACGTTAATAATGATACTGTAGAAATTTGGAAAAAGGCTATGGAACAACTGGTGAAAGTAGATAATTATTGTAAATTACATTACAATAAAGGGAGGGTCCCTCCACCTTTCGATACGGGTGATTTAGTATGGGTACGATCTCACGTAATTAGTGATAAGGCGCGTAATATTTCTTCAAAATTATGCAGGAGATGGAAAGGACCAGTTAAAATAAAAAAAATGGCTCACCGATGTAACTGTTCAATTAGTAAACCCTGATAATGGAAAAATCGTACAGAAAGCTCACATATCTCAGTTAAAGAAACATGTTTCCTAATTGGTTTGTTATAACCCTCCATCTGTCGACCGATTACGCTAGGAATTCTAAGCCCCAACGCTAGAATAAGTTTTTGGTATGGCTTACAAGCAGGAATGCTCCTTTCCTCCGTTTCTCTATTATTAGTAGGAAGCTCATGCTCGTTCTAACAGTGTCAATGTCAAGGTCACGTTCACTGCTTTATTCTCATTGAACTGTCATTTAGGTAAAGTGCTCTTTCTTTTGGGTAAAGCGCGCCACCTCCGGATTGACGTTACTTGCCAAACGATAACTTTCTTATCAGTTTATGATGAATTTTGTAAATAATTAATATGATTTTCTTAATAATGTATATTGAGAAAGAATAGGTTATGTATTGTCTTAGAGTAATCTTGCATAATTATCTTTGAGCTACTAGTGGATTTGTTGTTATAGGAAATTAGAAGGTAACTTATGATCTATAAGTAAGAATGTTATGAATATTAGGAATTATTTAAATAGTTGTAACAAGTGGTTTAAGGAAAGTTAATATTAGTAATCTTATGCTGTATTGTTCCTATGATTTAGAATGAATATGAAACTATTTAAAATGAGTTATATTTTTTGGGATATTGTAAGAAAATCTCTTTGAGTTGGAGGTCAGTCGTTGAAAAGAAATTGCTTTTACTTACTTTTGTATCTTTTGCTGTTTCTGTTATGGACGCATAGCAGACATAGCAAGAGATTTCCCTTTGTTGTGCAGAATCGGTGTTTGATTGATCACCTTGTCCCGGTTTTGGATAGCTTTTCTCTCCTTTTTGTTTTGTTTTGACTTAGACCTTCCAGCTCAGAAGATTTATGAATTATAAGAATCTAATTATTGATGTATTTATTAAAAGTTTCTTTTAATTTATTGTTTAAAAAGAAAAATTTTGAAACAAAATAATGAAAAATAATATAAAAAAAGTAACTATACTAGGTATGTCCCAAAAGTAACTTCCAAGCTCTAGTTTGCTCGATTTTTGGCTAATTTGAACTCAAAATATTGTAAATTTTTGGCTAATTACCCTTGCACTCTCTTAAGAGGGGGGTGTATTATGTAACAGAATTATTCTTGTTTCAAAAATTATCTTGTTTTTCGGTTAATTCTTTGAAAAACATCCTTATCTAGGAGGTTTGTCGAATACTGTCGAATGAGAGTTTCTTTCTCCCATTCGATTTTCTCACTTACTCCCATTCTGTTAACATGGAGCTCGCTCAGGTTCTGTCCTTGTCGCTGCAATTTCTTTCTTGTTCTTCTTCCTGATTAACGGTCGAATAACAATTTTTGGTAGAAAACAGCTAGTTCCAGTCGAGCTCCCGGTGAGAAAGGATGTAACTCCCGCTTCTTATTTTTTTCATGTTTAGCTGTAAATTCTGTACTTATTTTGTTCACTAAGTAATGTGAAGTTTTCTATTAATACAAAACCGGTAGTAACTCCATAGTTCACAGTAGTCCTCAAATTTATAATTTAAAATGCTGGTATTCAAATATTACATCAGATTGTTTTAATGTGTGCAAAAACCCACTATTAAAGGTAATTACTATATATAATAATTCATTGTATTCCTTTTCTATCAATTTTGTGGAAACAAATAAGTTATCATATAAGTCTTTAATTTATAAAATTATATATATATTGGTTCTTACCCATATCTGAAGAAAGTATTTCCTTAATTTGTTATATTTCTCTGCTCTGGTAGTAATTCTGTTTCGAAGTAAATTTGTCTAAATTTCAAATAATAAGAAAGTAATAGACTTCTTGTTTCTAAAATTCTTGAGTAAATTTTTATTGGAAAAATTTAAATAATTCTTCCTATTGTAATTAATTTTGTTAGAACTCAATTTTCTACTGTTTATTGAATATTGTAAAAGTTATAGTATGTATAGGATTTACAAAATGGTTTTTCCTCTATATCCCAAACAGCGGTCGATGTCTACGCTCGAAGTCTATGCTCGATGTTCATGCTGGATGTCCATGCCCGGAGTCCATGATTGAAGCCATGTCCCATATTCCGCATTCCATGGTGAGGCTGCAAGTCTACATTCGGTGAACCAGACCGATGATTACGAATCCAGGACATCCAGTCTAATTATTCTGGTACGAGGACTGGTCCAGATGAATCTGGGAAGATTCCACCGGGGTTCGTAATTGTACAAACTTGCCACACCACAAGATCCGCCATCTTCAAATAATATCGACGTATGAGGATATCAGCCAAACTTCGTAGCATCGCCTATATGGATAAAGTGTAACCAGTGCTCGCAAAAAGTAAAATATTGCAAAAGTGTTCATCGATTAAAAGGGTTTTGGGGCGCCCCTCCTCAACATATAAGGTATTTATCTGAATCACTATGTATTGAGATCAAAATGTAATCTGTTTATTTTATATTCATAATTTGTTGCACCGTTTAATCTGTTTGCAATATTTAATTAGATGCTTCTTTTAACTATCGATAACTGTACAATTGATTTGATTCTATATTTAAATTTGTCCAATTCTGTTTATCTTCAAAATTAAATTTAACACACATGCTTACTACTGAATATATTGTTTCTATTACAATACTACCCATTTGCAATGTTTAAGGTCTGTAGACTGCTGTCAAATTAATTAAGTATACGTTAATTGAATTATTACGGTCTTTCTTACTTTGTGTTGATGGAATTGATTCCTAAATCTGTCGGTTTGAATCCAGTTTTGTTAGCATACAGTGGAAGGATTGAATATAACAAAATAAAAACGTTTCAACTGCGCCACTCTCAGCGTATGTATCACTGAAGTTAATTAATGAATCATTACACTGACTTAATCGAAAGAAAATTGAAATGGTTTAATTTTTAATTGAGTTGGAAATGAATTCACATACACTATTGGATTGCTATGTGCTTATAACATTGTTCGAATGATAAGAATATTATTCCAAATAACAAATCTGAAAAGGTGAACGCAATTTGAAAGAGAGAAATGATGTCACCGCACCCGCCCATATCTGTTTTGGTTTGTGCCAAAAACAGATGTGGGAGAGAGCAATGCATCAACTCACCAAAGCCGCTTGGCTGTATGTGTGCATGTGTGTGTGTGTGTGTGTGTGTGTGTGTGTGTGTGTGTGTGTGTGTAGTAAAGATGCTTGGCTCTGTGCATGATCGCAACAAACTATAAAAGGGGAGCCCAGCTTATTTACATATCAGTCACAACAGAGTGCGAGGTGAAAGGTAAACCATTCTTCTGTCTGTGTTTCTACTATTCATTGTGAACTTATCAACAACAACAGCAGTGTAAACAGGTAAGAATTGAAAAAAATTTTTTATCAAATATATACACAATTTATTCACTACTAATACTACTTTAACACACACATCTATACAATTTGTAACACATAAGTCGACGAATTGTATAGATATAGAAATTGTTAATGCTTAACAATTTTTATATCAGTCTGATTCCCCGACTTATGTGATACTACCATTACCAAATTTTTACAATTTTTGTTGAACTCTACATTTTTTTACATGCTAATGCAGAAGGCAAATCGTTGTGGTAAATATACCTGACAAAACGATTTGCTTCCTGCATTGCTAATTTTCAAAATAACACATCCATGTTTATTGGTATGCTCCCTTGCGCTGATAATGGGGTAGGGTACATCCTCTTTCAACTCTCTCAGTGGCACCCAGGGTTTGGGTGCAGGCTGATTGATGAGTTGAACAGAGTCCATCGCCCTCCTCTCATCCTCCTCTGCCCTCTGCACTTCCTTCATCAGAGTGACAAGTGATGACTCGTTCTCCACTGCAGCACGTTTCTGTTGGAAAATATTTGATTAGTGTCTTATTTGTTTCAGATTATCATCAGATCAGATTTGTCAAATCATACTAGAGAACTTGATCAATAGATTCACTACACAATCTCAAAGTGAGTAATTGCAGAATCTGCCAACACTAATATCTTGTAATTCAATTGTATCTCTAATCAGTTCAAATAATATTTCCTTGCTATCAAATAATTTATGCATGAGCGATTACTGCAAAAAATAATATCTTGTAATTCAATTGTATGTCTTATCAGTTCAAATAATATTTCCTTGCTATCAAATAATTCATGCATGAGCGATTACTTTAAACAATAATATCTTGTAATTCAATTGTATCTCTAATCAGTTCAAATAATATTTCCTTGTGATCAAATAATTTATGCATGAGTGATTACTTTAAACAATAATTCTTTGCTATCAAATAATAATAATCAAAGACTTGTATGTGTACAGATTTTTTTCCAATGATCGATTCTTTTATAAAAAAATCTGTACACATACAAGTTAATAATATATGTTGAAAGTGACCTTTGTTTGTGGGAAGATTGTATCATCCTCATCCTTGCTAACCACAGGCTCGTCAAACACCAACCTCCTCTTCCCCTGCTTCTGCTTCATGTTGTTGTTGGTCGGAGTTGTTGGCACCACATGTCGCGGTGCCCAGGTAGCAGGTGGAGCCACGTGTTGAACTGGACTGTCACCCAGCACGATCTCCCCCAGCAATGGCGGTTCCATGGTGAGCGGAGAAGGAGCAGGTGCAGCAGCAGACGCATCGGCAGCAAGGGCAGCTTTCTGTTGCCAGTAGTTGAGGATATGCTCATGTGCTGGTGGGCTATCTGGGAGGATGAATGAGGACGAGGTTGATGATGATGACGAACTCATCTCGTATGATAGTGAAGTAGAGTACGGTATGTAGTACACTCGAATGTGACTCTGATGTAAATGATAATTTTTCTTGCATTACATCTGTTTATATAGCATCCATTTCTCTCTCTGTTCCAGGCTCGTGCGAGTGAGAGCCACATGTGCTACAAGGCGAAAAAAGTTCAAATTTCTCCCCTAGGACTCAGCACAGAGCAGTGCCTGCTGCTATATCCTCCCACATCATTATCAACATCATTCAGATTTGTAAGTATCCTCTCCCATCATAAAAAACCGTTACATTCACTCAAACATTCTATATTTTTGAATAGCATCCTGCATCTTGTGATGCTTATTGATTTCTAATATTATCAGTTATTAAATATTTCATTGTTTTCACAGCATTGGAGTGCTCACCTCACAATTCAGCTTCCGACGTCATAACCAGTTGAGCTCTCATCAAGGCAACATACCTGAGAGGTTAGCACACAATCCAAAAAGGAAGCATAGCCAGATAGCCATCTATCTATACCTGCACATCTATAGCCGAGGAGATACCTGTCATTCACGCATCAACCAACACATGTAAGTACATTTTTACTTTGATTTTATCCTCAGAGGGGAGTTGGAGGAGAGGAAAATTGTCCTCCGATGACAAAAATTTGTCATCGGAGGACAATTTTTGTCCTCTGAGGGGAGGATTTTCGTCCTCAGAGGAGAGGATTTTTGTCCTTGGAGGGGAGGATTTT
Organism: Nilaparvata lugens; assembly: GCF_014356525.2. Taxonomy (NCBI): domain Eukaryota; kingdom Metazoa; phylum Arthropoda; class Insecta; order Hemiptera; family Delphacidae; genus Nilaparvata; species Nilaparvata lugens. The sequence goes on along the minus strand of NC_052518.1, from coordinate 43,111,331 downwards.
TGTCCTTGGAGGGGAGGATTTTTGTCCTTGGAGGGGAGGATTTTTGTCGTCAGAGGACAAAAAACCTTCTACAGCATACTGCATGCATGAGATTTTTCTTTTAGCTCATCTATACGATATGCTATATCTGGGTAATCTTCTCCTCCCCCTTCTTTCTCACACTCTTCATAGAAACAAAACGGTAAATGTATTACTTTTTCAAATGGATTTTCGATAATATATTTGCAATAGACACATTGCAGATAGTGATTTTTATGTAAGAAATAACGATTTCTCGCAAAATAGTCTGCTTTATCAGATAATGATTCACAATAGTCACAATGTAGATGACGATGATTATTTTCAAAATACTCTCCTTGAACAGATGAATCTTCCACATGATTAAAAGTGAAATATCTTTCTTTATATTGACGTAGAATATGATTATCAAAATTCTCCTCTTCAATTGTTATATTATCTTTCCTTCTCAATGCACAGTTCGGACTGTACCTTGCATGTTCTATTGCTGGTATGTCACTTTCTTCCCATTTCCCCAAATAAATTGAACAAAATACACAGCACACAATGTCTGGTACACACGTGAATATAAATCCCTCTTTTGCCATGTTTTCCGCCAACAAATGCTGAGAAGATTTTATCCATCTTTTATCAAAAGTTAATAATCTTAATCTTTCATGCAACATTATCTGATGTTGAGATAACATTTTCACACAGCATTCTTCTACCAATGCTAATTCACAACTGATTTAAAAACATACAGTTGTACTCTATCACTCTAATTCTATATCGAAGAACCTGTAAATAAATGTGTAGCAAAGGGTGTACAGAGCGGAGTGAAATGTAGAAAACTTAATTTCAATTTATACAAGAAATCACTGATTGAACGTTGTGATCACATTGAAAAATTCAATATGATGAGATCCTATAATCACACCATGTATCAGATTGAATGTGCAAAAATCTGCTTGAGTCCTTATGATGACAAGAGATACATTGCAGAGAATGGTGTGGACACTTTGCCTTTGGGACATTATAGAGTGCCGACAACGCTCTAACTGATTGCTCAGTATGTCCCATGACAATCATCCAACACCACTAATTTTGATTTCCTGTTGTAAATATGAATATTATCATATCTAAGATAGCGTTGGAACTTCATATAGGTGAGAAATCACCTTGCTATGCTTTCGGCGATGCAATTTCAGCGACCCCCACTCCACATCCCTCTCACATGAGCATACACCAATCAAATAACTAACTAACCTTTGATTTGCTGTGTCCTCCTCCCTCCTCCTTTGTCCTCCGTTCTCCTCCTCCTCCCCTCCGAGGACAAAAATCCTCCCCTCAATGGACAAAAATTGTCCTCCGTTCTCCTCCTCCTCCTCCTTCTTTGTCCTCCTCCTCCACTTGTTTGGCAGGAGAGAAAAAGAGAGATGAATGCAGAGAAGGGGGAGAACATTTGTGTGATTACACTTAATGGTATGACAAGCTATAATGGTCATACATTTCCTAGAATAGAATCACTCAAGTTTCTGTCAGATATTTGGAAAAATTTGGAAGACACTCCCTTCACACAAAATCTAGTTATCATTGTGCATGCGCAGTATCCTTCTCCTTAGCAGTATCCCTATAAATACTCCAGAATAATTGACATTCGCTCAGTTTGATAGTAGCAGCGAAACAGTGAACATGGCTTCTTCCAAGGTGTTTAGTGTTTCTCAACTTTGTAGTAATAAAATAAAGCCCACCAATGAGCGGTTTGGTTTGTGGCTGTTGACAGAAAATCTGTGCAATGACAACCTTATTACAGACATTGGAAAAAGCGATTACACTGCTGGAGAAGAACTGTTGGTGCAGGATGAATCAAATATTGTGCCTATAACAGAACCTTTCTGTGACAATATTATGCTGGTAAAGGTTTGTGGTTTGGAGGACTGCCAAGAAATGGTGTCAGCTGAGCAAAGTTGCCATACTTATTGGACAGTGGAAGCGATATGTCGAAGAAGATTCTACAACTGCTTGGGGAGGACAACTATAGAGAAGTGCAGCAGAAGTACTACAATCCAGTGGGGATACCATACAAAGTAGAGCTTGCCAATGTCCCCATTGCTACATTAATGGAGGAGTTACCAACAATATTGGAGTAGCTTAGGAAGGAACATTTCTATCTTCTGGACTTGAACATAACACAGGACTTTGCTGGAATATTTAACAAGAGTGGAATCTGTGATTTTCCAACTACGAATCATTGTTTTTGTTTCCAAGGAGAATATAAAGGAGACTATAATGTAATTGTGAATTATGATGGAACTGTTGGAATTGATTGCTTGACTTGGGTTAATAATAATGTGAGAGTAAAAATTTATAATAAGTTTATTTGTCAAATGACAAGGCCTGGTGTAAATAAGCAGCTAGGTAACCATATTGTAGACTTTATTGCCTGTCCAGATACAAGACTATATAAAACCTTTACCTCTGACTTGGCTAAAATGCATGGTATCACTCTTTTGGAAGCAGCAATTTATAACTACAGCATTGGAAATAACTATAGCTCTAATCAATTCGACCCTATTCAAAATTGCTTGTCACTCTTAAATGACAGTAAGAATTATTCCCAAAATGCTCCTATATTTTCTGTATCCTTAGCTAAAATGTGGACTAAACTGACAAACAATTTAAAGAATAGCTGTTGTTTGGTTTTTAACAATCTCTTACAATATGTTTACTGGGGAAATAGCAATACCAAGAAATTGTCTGGAGTACAATTAAATCTGCCTACCAATCCACAACAACGAAATAAAATAATATCCTATGTAATCTCTGCATTTAGCTTTAATCTACTACCCATTAATTATGCGGAAATTTTCAAGGATACAGACAACAAGGACAATATTAGTTTTATACAAAAGTGTTATATTAAGAGTGGTGAGACTTATTTCTCCAAGTCAACCACAGTTTTCTCCACCATATCCAAAGTTGTTGACCTAGATGAGTTGGGTCTTGCAGCAACAGGTAACTTGTTCTAAAGCATAACCCCAGTAGACATAAGGAAAGAGTTGTATTTTGTATTTAATTTAAGGAGTAGATGCAGTTTGCTGAAACCATCACTTTTTTTACAACTTTTCCCCCCACCCCCACCATGCTCTAATCATACATACCCCCAACCCCCCGCTCCTGCCGCACCTCTCCTGCCCCCTCCACCACTCCTTAGAAGGAGAAGAACCTCTCTCTCTCTTTCTCTCTCTCTCTCTCTCTCTCTCTCTCTCTCTCTCTCTCTCTCTCTCTCTCTCTCTCTCTCTCTAGAAGAAGGAGAAGAAGAAGGAGAGGTAGAAGAAGAAGTGGAAGAAGAAGGAGAGGTGGAAGAAGAAGGAGAAGGAGAGGTGGAAGAAGAAGGAGAAGATGAAAGAGAAGAAGAAGATGATAACCTCTCTCTCTCTCTCTCTCTCTCTCTCTCTCTCACTTTCTCCAGTCATGCTCCATTTCATCTATAGATAGTCATGCCTAATTACATTCAGTCAAGCTCAATTACATTTAGTCACGCTCTATTTGATGATTTATAGCAGAGAGAGAGATATGTGAGAGAGAGAGAGAGGCAATCTACTGACAGATTTAAGTGAAATGAATATCTTACTATCAGATTTAACTGAAACATGTACTTGACAACATTGTCAAGCACATGCAGAATTGTGGGTTGTTTCCTCAATCATAACTAATGCATAGAATCAACTAGTATATCCAAATACACACACATTAGTAGACATATATCTTTAAACTCTCTAGAGAGTGATCTATGATCTTTTACATTTTCCATCGGCAATGTCATATAAGCATTTCCAGAGATCATTAGAATTATTAACAATAGCTAATAATTCATCATTATTTGAACAACCATAATGGAAATGTCCGGGTTCTAATATATCAAGTAATTCAAAAATTTCAGATAAAATTGGAAAGTGGAGATTTTCTGTTTTTGTTAATGCAAGATCATCCACCTCATCACCCATTGAAAATTCAATATTCTTTGCAATTAGATCAAATTCATTGAATGAAATTGACATCAAGAGATGAGATAGTTTCTTTGAAAAAGCTATAACAATCAACCATATTTTTCAGTTGAGTGTATGTACAGGTAAATGTGATAAGAAACTATTTGAATGAACTTGTATCTGCACACTATACTACACACTTCTATGAATAGAATTGAGCTTCAATGCATATGAAATCTTTACAGCTCAACCAACAAAGCGTTAATGAACGATTAAACTTAGACATTGCAGGTACAATGGAAAATAAAAACAATCGAGTATACACCAGAAATTTATTTACACAATTCACTACAATTGTTCATCACTTCCTCTTCAATTTTTATTAGTTTACTAACAGACAGTTTATGGGGTCTGTAATAGCATAGATAATCATTTATATCATTCAAATTCACTGTGTTTGAGAAAATGTCTTTTAGTTGTTTCACTGAATGATGATTTTCATGAGTTGAATGTTTAATTGCAATTTCACAAGCATCATACCAATCAATACACTGTTCTAACCTCATTTCCAATTCACTATCAGCTTGCATCTACTTGCATGGGTCCATGATGAGCAAATGAAGAAACTATACATATGTCGGTACCAATATAGAGAAATTAAATGGGTCCTGCCCCTCCCCTCCAATGCAACATACACGAGCAGTATGATATCTCAATGCTTGCATGCAATAAACACATTGAATTTCGTGTCTGTTATAGAAAAAGCCATATCTTGCAAAGTTTTTCTTTTCTGTATTTGAATAGAATTGTCATTTTTTCATGCTAAGCATTCTATTGTTTCCACACATGAAATTTGGAGACGAGTCCATATTTTTCATCATCAATGAATTATAATGAGGAGCGGCAAAGAGGGCACATCGCCCACTCGGATTGCAATGATGAATTTCACAGGCATTATAACACCATGAACTTGTAAAGTAGTTAAAATTTGGTTTCTCAATTTCATCCAGTAAACAACATATGTTTTTGTGTAACCTTCTAAGAAACTTTGCTTTCTCTGTACCTTTTGTGTAGATTTTATCATATCCTTCAAGATAAGATATCAATAATTTGTCTGTATAAATGAAATGACTATCTTTCCAGCATATTTTGTGATAATTATTCTCTGCCCATGTTGCTTGCTTACGCAATTTAGCATTCAATTCCGACTTTGCAAATGGCGACTTGAAATGCAACACAACAAAGCTATTCACCTGATCTACAATTCCGACTTCTTTCACAATAATTTGATTAGAATTTCCCTTGAACCAATGCATGTCGACTGTTGCAAATTTTTTACAGGAGAGAGTTCCTTCCTTCTGTTTGATGATGGGCTCTGTTTTCTCCTCCTCCTCCTCCTCCTTCACCATCGTCCCCCTTTGTCCTCCGTTCTCCTTCTCCTTTGTCCTCCTTTGTCCTCCATTCTCCTCCTCCTCCTCCTCCTCCTGTGGTTTAGGTGTACTACATCTTGATTGATAGTAGAACAAGTCTTGTTCGGCGTCAAGATCACACTGTATCCCTATAGATCGTGATTTCTTCTCAGAATTAGAAGACATTATAGGTGTATCACATCTTGAGTCATAGTAGATGCTGTCTTCCTCCTCCTCATCAAGATCACACTGTATCCCGATAGAGCATGTTCTCTTCTCAGAATTGGAAGACATTGTAGATGATAACCAATCAAAGCTGAAACCTCAAATGAGTAAAATTTGAGAAATGCAATACTTATATAGTTTGTGCTCTATTGAGGAATTACTGAACTTCCTTCACCATGGAAGTAAGAGGAGTGTACTCCATTGATTAAACTGATTAAAATGCAATAAGCGGAAGTATTTGGAGGTACAGCTTCCTTAAATTCCATATCTATTCTAATATCTGTGGAGGATTTCAAATGAGAAGATTGATGTGAACAGTCAATTACAATCAGGGGTGTTTTAGTACAAAATGTGTAAAAATCAATCTCTGTTCCAAGCTCACTATTGATACTATGGTTATAGTATGCTGACGCAAAATCCAAAAACATACGGTACAAATTTCAACCTCACATGATCTTCTGAAGTAATATAGGGAATTCTCCATTGAAGCTTCGTTATTTTCATATTAACGTTTGTTGCTTCTGTAGACTCAATTCAATTGAGATCTGTTGGTGATCTTAATAATACAAGTTCTTGTTTCAAGTTTAAAATTATTCTTTGAAAGTCTTCAAAAAATGGTAAAACTAATTTAAGAGGTACACAGAATGTAGGCTAAACTTATTATCTTTTAGTGTATATCCTGCTGTGTCAAACCCTGCCAAGTGATATGTGTTCTTATCAAACATATTTTTCACTAGTATAGCTTCAATTGTTGATGTTAATCCAATTAGTCTTGATTTAGAAATTTGTTGTCCAGCCAATTCATATCGAATTTCATCAAAGAGATTTCTAATGAGGCAACTGGATAATATATACTTAGCTTCTATCGGATCATCCCCAGCCTTCGCAGCTGGTTTTGTACACTTCACCTCCCCCTCAATAAATATAAATGATTTGCATGGAAGACTGTACTGATCCATAGAAGCCACATGGATGCAAGCTTCATCTGAGGGTTTAATTTCTTGACCTGAATATACTGTATGAGTATGGAACTGGAATTTAGTAATATCATTATAGAACTTGAGTTGAGATTCAACATCGAGAATTTCACTAATTGCTGTGCCGTACATGATGCCAATCTACTATAAATCCCAGCTTTTCCAATATTCTCGCGCTTTTCGGTGATATAGCACGTAGCTTTTCAGGTGTTGACTCTTTCAAGTTCGAGTCTCTAATGAGCTTCTGTGAGCAAATGCTAGTGTGAGGTTTGAAAATGAGGAATCCCATTTCAAGTTCTTTGTTTTTCATGAATGTGAAGTCTAATTGTAAACATATCTCCCCAGAAATCAATAAACAATCCTTCTTGATTGGTTACCTTTACATTAATGCTTTGAATTCTATGTGTGTTTAAAGGCATATAGATTATCGGATTATGCATTCCATTTATCAAATACCCACTAGGTACTCTAGGTGAAAACTTGTATATAATATGTTTCTGTCTGCCATCAGAGTAACTCCCACAGGAAATATTGCACTCAACTACAATAGAGTCAATATTTTTTGTTATGCTAACTAAATGTTGAGAATAATACCATTCATTCGGTTGTAATATAACATTATCAAAACCAAGCATTTTTCCTATTGAGGTAGATGATGTAAAGTCAATAGGCTTATCAGAACTAATTTCGAGCTTCATAGTATTCGTGTTAGCTCTTATATTGAGTTTCTTTTCGTCACTATTCAATTTAGTCTATAAAGCTCATATAATGTCATCAACTTCATATGCACCCGTATCAAGATCAATTAATTTATCACCATATTTGAAGGTAGAATTTTCACATTTTATAACATTTGCAATGCTATTGTAAGTACAGAAATTAATCAATCCAATTTCCCATTCTTTATTTTTATCCAAATCGAGAATTTCTTGCAAATGTTCATAGAGATCACTTGATCTAGATCGTAATGTAATAACAACCATCTTATATGTTTTCGGTACAAATACTGGATTACAACTGGTTCGCAAAAAGCAAGAGCATAAGGTGTCCACATATATTTGTATGTAATGGTTGCATGTGCTCAACATTGTAAAAAATATTCACACCTGTTTCTTTTTTCCAATATTTATTCAATTCATAAGGTGGTTGTAAATTACCAATTGGATCAAAATAGTAAACATTTGATCCTCATTTTTTAAAATCAACCCAGTGTGTACCATGTCCAGATTGAGTGTCTAAATTAACAATACAATTCTCATTTTTTAGAATTTTATTAGGTAATGTATCTATCATGTATACACCTCGTAGGGGAATTTGTAATAATTTACACCATTCTATTAGATCGTGATTAGACAATTCACCATCAATATTAATTTTTTCACCTTCTTTGTCTTTCTACGTTTTTTAACTCCTTTTTTACTTCTTTTCTTTGGGAATAAACTTACACCATATGGTGAGAAGGAGGAGAAGGGGTTGGGCCCAATCAAAATACGACCACCAGTCGAGATTGGGGGGTACGGTTTCAAATAGTAACCTCTACCTGCAATATGCAGTTTCAACTGAGCAATAGCTTTTTTCCTTTTCGACGTGCTATGAGTTTTCCTAACACTTGTGCTCTTCTTCTTCTCTCTCAAACCACTGCCAAATGCTGCTTCAGCTTTCATCCCGTTTGTTACATAATAACCAAGTGCTTTTTCACTAAGAGATGTTTTTGGATTTTTGAATATCTCCCATGCAGTGTTTGCAAGAGCTCTGTCTGCAATCGCTTGCAACTTACTATCACTATTTTTAGTGTATGCTATATCATGTACCTTGTACCTATATCAGGCTCTATCTAATGAATTTATACCTTGATAACCTCTCTTTAACCTTTCATTAACCCTAGTGCCAGGTCCACACCACTGATAGCTGGGGATTATTAACTTATTATAATTTGTTTCAGATTATCAACTACTTGTGATCAACACATTATTGTCATAATCTCAACTTGATATCATCAGATTGACAAGACATTCTCTACACAAAGTGAGTTATATCAGTTATTGAAATGATTTGAATAAATAATATTTCTTGCTTCATATTACAGAATCCAATAGTGATGCATCAAATGCATACATCAAATTAATAAGCAAGCTCTTTCAACGTACATTGCAACAAATAACTATCAACTGAATCAGTAATTTTCTTAACACATCACTTCAATATTATATTCTATTTTTTCATAGCAAAAAATAGTATGCATGATTAGTACAAATAATAATATGTATGATCATGGAATCAAAATATTCATGATATTCAATTTTTGACTGAAGTCTAATCAATTCAACTAGTAAGCTTGATCAGTTCAATTTCAAAAAGTAATCATTATAATATTCATGAATTCAGAATGTACACATCTTATTCAATTCTTAACTGAACTCCAATCATTTAATATCATATTGTGAATGCATGTAATACGAAGACATCTATTGGAAATTAGTTTTTTTCTCAGTAAAGTGAGAAATTTATTAGATAGTAGCATGCATTCAACCTAATCACTTCAAATAATTATATTTCTTGATTTCATAAAACAACATAGAAGTTGCTTAATTCAAATGAACATATCAATTTCAATGTAATCATCATGTTCATGAACTCAAATATACATCTTATTAATTTTTTAACTGAACTCTAAAGTTGAATAGTTTCATTTCCTATATTACAATTCGTTATCAAGAGATAATTCTTGATTGAAATTGTCTTTCAAATCTAATCAGATTCATCAACTTTTCACAAAAAATTGAACTCTAATCATTTAATATCACAATGTGAATACATGTAATGTGAACAGATCTATTGGAAATTAGTTTTTCTCAGTAAAGTAAGAAATTTATCAGATAGTAGCAAGCTTTTAGTAGCAAGCTTTCAACAAATTAATGACGACATATAAAGATCTAAAATTATCTGTTCACATTAAAAGTTAATAATATTTGAAATAACTAACCTTTGAGGATACAAAGTTGGTTTCCTCATCCTCCTTCAGAAAGTGCAGCTTTCTCTTCCCCTGTTGCTTGTTGGAAATCATCGTGAGTGGCACATGTCTCGGTGCCCACTCCAGATGACAATTAACATCACATAACTATGTTGACTTGCTAAATTTCTTGTCAATATTATTGTGATTTTCATTATGTTCGTTGATTTCACAGAGTTTGAGTGTGCACTACTTCATAATCACTCCAGTCTTTGAGGAGGAATGATGTATAAAGAACTAGTCTGAGAGTTGGAGTGTAAGCAGAGAGAGAGACAGTACAGCACATCATTCATTGCATGTAAGTATGATACAATTTTTTCATTTTATTTTTCTAATCAAGATTTTTTCAGAACTTACTTCTTTCCTGATAAATTAATACTACTACAATGCACTTATTCCTAACAAATCACTAATATCTCGATTCTGATTAGGAATTTCTTCTACAACAGAGTGCATATTGTACAATATCAAGCTTGTTTTCCCACAGCATCTTCTTCTTCTCCAACATTTGCCTTTTCTTTTCCATTATGGCTCATCTTTTTATATATACAAAACAGAATATGTAACACTTTTCCATAAGGATTTTCAATAATATATTTGCAATATACACATTGCAGATATGATTTCTCATGTAAAAAATATCCATTTATTGCAAAATAGTCTGCTCTATTAATAAATACCGAGAGCTTGAATGGTTCTGGATGATGGAAAGTTAAATCTCGTTCTTCATAATGTCGTAGAATATTATTATCGAAATTCTCTTCTTCACATGAAATATTATCTTCTTTGCGCCATCCACAATTTGGACTGCATAGCTCATGTTCCCTACTAGGATCGTCTGTTGCCAACCAATTCTCTTAATATACTGAACAAAACACACATTGAACAACGTCAGGTGCTCGCACAAATTTAAAACCCTGTTTAGCCATATTTTGAGGTGACAACAGACTCGATTCTAATTTCCAACGATTATCAAATGTTAATAACCTCAATTGTTCGTGCATGGAAATCTGATCCTGAGATAACATTTTTGCACTGTACTTGCAGCTTGTCAAATCACAACTGATTTTTTAGATTAATGTTTACTTGTTTTTATATCTAATTCTGTGCCATAGTAATATTTTCTTTGTTTGTTTTCAGCACCCTGCTAGTAGCAGAGATGGAGCATAGCAGAGAACACAGGGTTAGAGGCGTGAGTTCGTGTGCAATTCGCCATCGCAATTCCTTTGAAAACATAGCACCTGACATTGAAAATGTGCTTCAAAACTCAAAAGCTCGTGTTTTTGAGATAATAAGAGAACACGCTGCACGTTTTGAAGGAAATGTGAAATGGTTTTCAGTATTAAATGTATTATTGTATAAGATGGTAGTTTTAGAATCAGAGGAATCCAAAGCTGTTTCATCCATTGTGAATCTAAGTAGCTACTCGGACATAGGCTTGAAGGTCTTGGAGAGTTATGACGAATTGAATGAACATTTTATGTTAGCGGTAAGGAAAATTTTGAGTTCATTCGATAACTTTGTTCGATTTGGGAGTGGGTGGGTGTTGAAAAAGATTGACTCGCTTGATGTAAATGTGATTAGATATGATCCAATATACACAAGCAGTTATATTCAAACACCCCAGTTCATCAACAATAAGAAATGTGTTATCAATGTCAAAAATCTTTCTGATAAAAAGTGTTTTCTGTGGAGTGTTCTAGCCTATTTTCACCAGAAACCAAATAACAGACACTTAACGGTGAAATATTTTAGCAAATTTGCTCACAGGCTGAACACTCGCGGAGTTAATTTCCCAACCACTGATTGCTACATAAAGAAATTTGAAATTCTTAATACAGAAATTGCAATTCATGTTATCGCGTATGACAACAAAAAGTTTTTCCCCTATCAAACAAGCATATTCTGTACGTGTAAATACCACATTAATCTTTTAATGTTGGAAGGCGATGCAGGAAAAACACATTTTTGTTTAATTAACACCGCAAACGGGAAAAAGAGATTGTCGCGTCTTCTTCCTCACCTTCCTTTCACCTGAAAATAATCGTCAAGTAGATGTTTGTAATTTCTGTTTTCACAGATTTACAACAAACAAATCTAAAAATTGTGATAGGAAAGCAAATTTGATGAGACATCTAGAGCTCTGTTCAATGTTCTAGTCTCAGAGAACTTCGTACCCAAAACGAGGTGAGACAATCAAATTTAAAAAACTCGGTTCGACTTTGAAGAAAAAGTATACAATCTACAGGGATATGGAAACATTTGTTGTGAATATGTACAGTAACAAATCTGATTGTGAGGATGTACCTATCACCAGAAGTTACACCAAGAAAACGGCGCATCATATTCTGTGTGGGTATTGTTTCATTGTTATTGATGTGAATGGAGATATCGCGTACGGCCCAGTACTCTATAGATCGAGTAATATCAATCATGGAGAAATTTCTCAAGGAAATAATCGAACTGGGCGATTTATTGAGTGCGGATATAAAATGTGAAATTCTGATAGAGCATTTAAGTGAGCATCAGCAATGCGAATTTCAAAACGCTGATAAGTGCGGCCTTTGCGATAAAGTTTCTACCAAAACAGACACAAAGGTATGCCATCATGCACATGAAAATGGAAAGTTTTTGTGTGCTGCTCATGTGTTGTGTAATTTAAATACTCGAACTGACAATACGATTAGCTGTTACTTCCATAATTTTAGCAGATTTGACAGCCATTTTATCCTAAAAGCTCTCAGAAAATGTAAAAAAGAAATTTCCTGTATCGCCAATACATCAGACAGATTTTTGACATTGACAGTGGGAAAAATTAAGTTTTTAGATTCATATAAATTTATGAATGAATCTTTAGAAGTATTGGTGCACAACTTGGTAGATAGTACAGATATGGAATCGAAGTTCAAACGTCTGTTTTCAGTATTTAATGACCCCAATCTCGAACATAGGCAGCTCTTGTTAAAAAAAAGAGTATATCCCCATTCGTACATATCCTTCCCTGAAAAATTCGCTGAGACTTCTCTCCCTCCGATAGAATGTTTTTATAACAATCTTAATGATACACCCCTCTCCCCCAAAGAATATGAGCATGCACAAAGAGTGTTTTCAACATTCAAGTTGAAATCACTCAGCAAGTATCATGATTTCTATCTGTGCCTAGACGTCATGATATTAGTTGAGGTTTTCGAAGAAATGAGGTCAACGCTTTTTAGGTCATATGGCCTCGATGTGACTCATTTTCTTTCGCTTGCTCATTACACTTGGAATTGTATCTTAAAGTTCACCCGGGTTGAACTTCAATTGATTAGCAATCCCGATATACATCTAATGTTTGAATCAGGAATGCGCGGTGGTGTTTCGTTTATTGGCAAGCGTTATTGCGAAGCCAAAAACAAACACATCCCTGACACATACGATCCCACAAAACCAAGTAACTATTTGCTTTATATAGATTGTAATTCTTTGTATGCCCACTCTATGAATCAATTCTCACCTTATGGAAATTTCAAGTTCCTCTCAGAGGAAGAAATCTGTGCTCTTGACTTTACAAACTTGGAGAGTGAATCAGAAACTAGTTATGTAATTGAATGTGATCTCAGGTACCCACAGGAGTTACATGATATGCATGCCAATTTCCCTCTCGTTTCACTTCATCAAATTCCTCCTAGCGAATTGTTCTCCAAGTACCAAACCAATGAGAACGGTCAAACTCTCACTAAAAAACTCATGAACACACTTTTTGATCGAGAGAGGTACATTGTTCATTACATGAGTTTGAAGCTGTACCTTCCACTCGGATTGCAATTAACAAAAGTACATCGCATCATTAGCTTTTCCCAATTGCCTTGGTTGAAGAACTACATTGAGTTCAATACCTGTAATAGGCAAGCTGCGAAAAATAAATTTGAAGTCTCATTCTTCAAACAGATAAGCAATCTAATTTATGGGAAGACATTACAGAATAGTTGCCATCATTGTAATGTTCAAATTATCACAGATGCCAAGCATCTAGATAAGTACATTTCAAATCCCCTATGTAAATGCTGGCAGATAATAAGTTCGGATGTGATTGCAGTTTTCTTGCGTAAGTTGGAACTAAAAATGAATAGACCAATCTATTCAGGTTTCTGCATCCTGGATTTGAGTAAACTACACATGTATGATTTTTTCTACTGTATTTTGCAAAAAATCATACCATGGCAACGCATCCAGCTTTGTATGACTGATACAGATAGCTTCCTCTTATCGTTGGAGACACCCGATGTCTACCAATTGATAAGGGAAAACCTAGAACTGTTTGACACTTCAAATTACCCAGCTGAGCACGAATGCTTCTCCAATGAGAGGAATAAAGTTGTAGGGAAATTTAAGGATGAGGCAGCTTCAATTCCTTTAAAATCTTTTCTGGGATTACAGGCGAAGTTGTATTCATATCTTGTAAATAATGAGAAGGAGGAAACTGTAAATTAGTGTGTAGCAAAAGGTGTGAAGACACATGTAAAAAATAGAAAACTTAGTTTTGACTTGTATAAGAAATGTTTGATTGAACGATGCCAACATATAGAAAAATGTAATATGTTGAGATCCTTCAATTATAACATACATCAAATTGAGTGCACAAAGGTTTGTTTCAGCCTGTTCGATGACAAGCGCTTTATTGCAGAGAACAGAATCGATACATTACCATTCGGTCACTATGAAATAGAAAACTGATTGCACAGATCAGTGTGTGTGTAACGAGGTAGTGAACAACACATCAAATTCTGTTTCAAGCATGTCTTCACACGAAAAAGAAGAATGAGTAATATTAGAGCAAAATTAGCAGCAGAGCTTCACTCTGCTGCACATGTAAATTACCCCAAATGTAGATATGAGTTGGAGAATGAGAACAATTTATATCAATCAGATCTGATTGAGATGGGTAGCTTATCTAAATTCAATAAAGGATATCGTTATATTTTAGTTGTTATTAATTGTTTTACTAAGTACACTTATTGTATACCTTCAAAGAATAAGACTGCACAAAGTGTTTATAATGCACTCGGACCCATTATTCATAAGAATAAACTTATGAATTTTTTCCAGACAGATGGAGGGAAGGAGTATTTTAATAAGCATGTGAAAGATTTGTTAGATAAGTATAATATCAAGCATTATTCTGTTCTTACTGATAAGAAAGCTAGTATTGCTAAGAGATTTAATCGTACAATAAAATCGAAAATATATCGATCTTTAACTGAATGTGGGAGTAAAAACTGGGTTAATAACTTACAAAATATTGTAGATGATTATAACAATACAGTACACATACCATTGGAATGTGACCTAAAGATGTAACTAGAAAACATCGTAAACATATTTCAGAATCACATAACTCTGAATTTAATAGACTTCAAATTAAAAGTGTTGAAACCAAAATATAAGCTAAGTGATATTGTGAGAATTTCTAAAAAGAAACAGATATTTGATAAAAAATATCCAATGAATTGGTCACCCGAATATTTCCAAATTGTGAGCATACATACCACAAGACCTATCACTTACTCATTAGAAGATCTTAGTGGTGAGATAATACAGGGTAGGTTTTATCAAGAAGAAATTAAAAAAACACATTTGAATAAATCTGAAAGAGATGTTTATTTGATAGAAAAAATATTGAGATGAGATAAGGAAAAGTTGCTTGTGAAATGGATTGGATTTCCACAACCATCATTCATAAATCGAGAGAACTTATTAGAGTAAGATTGTAAATAATTAGAGTAAGATCATATGTTGTAAATAATGTACATTGTATAATTTTATCGATTCACATTTGTTGTAAATAATTAGAGTAAGATCATATGATGTAAATAATGTACATTGTATAATTATCTATCCACATTATTTGTTGTAAATAATTAGAGTAAGATCATATGATTTGAATAATGTTCATTGTATAATTATCTATCCACATATGTTGTAAATAATTGGAGTAAGATCATATGATCTAAATAATGTACATTGTATAATTATCTATCCACATCTGTTGTGGATAATCATTGTAATATTCTTTACATTGTGTTTTTTAAATAAAAACAACTTGAATTGAATGTTTGCTCTTTCATTTCTCATTTTTGTCATAGAGAAGTGTGAAGTAGTAGTAGCTTGTGGCTCAAGGTGTCTAGATGTTGAATGGGTGAGTACATGTATGTGTGTCACCTAGAAATGCTTCATTAGCGAGTGAACCAGACACATGAAACAGTTCGTTCTGTTTGTATATCTCACTTTCTCAACATGAACAAACTCGTCATTGTAAATTTCGATAAGTTAATTGCACAAGGGGAAAAGCCTGTATGGTTCAAGAATGGGGCATTGATACCACATAATGCTAGAATTCTCATCATGGGCCCATCTGCATGCGGTAATTCATATTTATTGTTCAACTTGATTTTTTCCAAAAAATGGATTGAGATTTGAACATATTTATTTAAATACTAAAAGTCAATATCAAGATAAGTACTTGTTTTTGAGAAAAATCTTTTCAAAAATGAAAGGTATTGAATTTCATGTGAATGATAGTCCCAATAGCATTCCACATCCAAATAATATACCACAATATTCTCTAGTTATATTTGACGATTTACAACTAAGTCACACACCTCAAATAAGAGATTATTTTACTATGGGTAGACATCGTAATATTGATACAGCATATTTAATTCAAAGTTATGGTGCAACACAAAAACATTTCACCAGAGATAATGCAAATATGATTGTTATATTCAAAATTGATCAATTATCACTTAAATTAATACATAGAGACTATGTGGGTGAAGATATTTGCTTCAGAGATTTCAGTAAATTGTGTTCAAATGTGTGGAATTCTAGGAAGCATAGTTTTCTTACTATTATGACTGAATGTGTAGCTAATAGTGGAAAATATAGGCAGGGTCTGGATAACTAAATTGACATTCAGTAGAGAGTGAGTAGCAGTGAAAGAATGAGGATGTCTCGTAGAAGACAAAACACTAGCATTGCTCTAATTGATAAGATTAGGAAATCGAGGAAAGTTATTAGAGATAAACATAAAAGCATTGTACATTTTGAAAAGCAATCTGACGATTACAGAGAAAAACTTTTTAAACCGATTATCACATCTCTAGTTGAAATGGGGAAAACTAAATCTTCTCACCAATCTGATTAGAGTTTTATACCAAAGAAGGAGGAACAAGAAGAAGAAGAAGATGAAGATGAAGAAAGTATGGGACTAGGAGAAAAACATGATGATATTAGTGAAACAATAGAAGTTGCATCACCATCAGCAGCTGAAGAAGATCTAAGCATGAATGATTCAAGTATATTTAATTCAACTAGGCTTGAGAGTGATACAAGCAGCAAAATAAAGAAGATAAAGAATCAAGTGCTTGCACAATATTTGTATACATTTCATAGTGAAAAATTGGATAACTCGATTCCTTATGGAATTTCCTATGATTCTGACCAGAAATTATATTATTACTTCTTTTATATTGATAACGAAAAATTCCAAATTACACATGGTCTATTAGAACTGTTATTTGCCCCAAGACCAAATTCATATCTCTTTGATGAAAAAGATCTAAATAAATACAAGAAGATTTTATCAATAACAAAAGTTCATTTGGATAGACGAGGATATGTGAAACGTAACACTGGTGTGAAGTCTCGCTTAATTCAAATGTTGTTTCCTGTTGAAAAGGCAAGTATGAGAGGTTCAGGATTATTGAAATTTGCAAAAAATACTTCTAGCAATAGAATTTACCAATATTATGACAACTATGATGAATTGGTTCAGAGACTTCATTTATTAAAATCATCAAAACTTGCTGGACACTCGGGTCATGATGTTGAGATTGCATCAATTATAGAGGAATTACGTGAAGGTAAAATTATTGTTCAGTTGCAGAATGAGCGTGCACAGATTCGGAGGTAAAAGCAAGAGAGTAGCTGCGTAGAAAGAGATTGTATGGAATGAACCAGATCTTGACAGTTTTAGTGAGAGAATAATCCAGGCAATTAATCAACAGGGTGTTAGTGAATCTCTGCATTCGTATTCAGATTCACAATATTTCTAATATAGTTAAGAATATTGGATTGAACAAGATCAAAAAGGAACACATCTTCAGTACATTACAACAGTTATCTGACAATATTGATAGGGGAGTTAAAGAGAAATCTATCAATTTGGAGAATTCTCTACATGATTTCAAATCAACAACAGATATATCTGGCTATTTATGTTCAACAGATCTCAAAAACTGCTCTATAGAGATTTACACAAAATTTGGAATATAGTAGGTTTATGATATAAAAATTCGATTGCACTAGGTGCAATGGAAAGGATAACAATAATTGTATGCCCAAAACTGTCCCTTTTCAAATTTATACTACAGTCCTAATCAAAATCTAGGTTAAGCTACTATCACTCATTAAAATGACAATTTATTCACACTCAAAAAAAAACAAACACATTATCAATTACAAATAGATATACAGTACTATGAATTCGATTTTAGAATGATATACTATTTCTGCTACTATATTTGTTAATATACTATGTACTATTCTACACTAACGGAATCTAGTTACTATTTTGGACTTTCTGAAGTAGCCTAAACATGTTTTCTAAAAAAAAGAGAAATGTACAAGAATAAGTTTTTCTTGTTTAATTTTTCTTTTCGTGAGATCAGCTGAATGATCCCACACATGCACTTGTTCACTCATTTCCATTACAGTATAGACAGACGACAAAATTTCCAGCTGTTTTTTCAAGGACGTATTTATCCTTTTGATGACCTTCAGCGAGTTATCCCAGGGTTGAGACCTAGTACAATCGAATCATAAACCTACTTTCTTATAAATCTCATGAGAATCGTTGAAGCTGTTTTCGAGATCCGGTCACATACAAATGTAAATAAATTATATGAACATAAAAACATATGAACAGAAATTGCTTGTTCAATAGTATAGGATAGTACAATTATATAGTATTATTCAGATATATATCTATCACAGAAATTTCTCTCAGCAACAACTATATAAACGCTTAACACAGGTTGCTAGGGAACGATAATAATGAGAATATGTGATGAATAATCTTTCCTGTTCTAGGCGAGCAATATTTCTGTATCACAAGATATCGAAAAACTTCAACACTAGAATGTGAATATTCTTTGAAACGGTTTGATATAAATTGATAGGCGATTTCCACCATTCATTATCTCTTGAAATTCTATTTTTGAATCTTGTATTAGAACATTCCCATGGAAAATGTTTGATTCAATGTGGCGGAATCAATATGGCAGACCAAAATTTTGAAGCTACCCACAGAATTATTTTAAATTTGAATGGGATAACCAGTGGAGCCCACTGTCGAATTATCTTTGGAAATGAACATAAAGCTCTTTTCCTATTAATATTGAGCAGTAGGCCTATGTGAATCCATAGAACTTCATAGGTTTCTCTGTATGGGTAAATGATTCAGAATCAAAAGTCAAATTCGTTAAATTGATAATGCCAACGACATAGCAACTGCCATCACAATTTTTATCATTAATATTACGCAAATACAGGATAATAGTCAGGCAGACACACACAGGAGCAAGTTATTTTATCTCATGTACTTTCAATGTTATTTTTATATCCTGATGAAGGACGAAGAAGTGAGTAAAATATTTTGTTGTTCAACAAACTTGACCTGTAAAAAGGTTCGAAGAGTGTGTGTTCAAAATTTGAAGCTGATGGATCAAATTTTTCTAAAGTTATTGTAGTAGGCCTACATTCAAACAAACAAACCCACAGACTGACAACAACTTTTTACTTAAGTAAAAAGTAAGAACTTGCTAATGCTCGTTCATCAATAAATATTATTGTGAAAACAATGGGCGGTATTATCAAGTTGGTCAAATAATTTTCTCAGTGTAAGGGATTGTATATTTCACAAGAGTGTGTTTCTGAGGGATATAGACCTATAGTGACAAAGTGAAGAAGAGAGGATTCAATTGAATTGCTGCTTTAGTTTTTTTGCACAACCGGCCCTCTCTCACATTCAACTATCAACCCTCCAGTACGATGCTACATCAACTACATCATACAAACCTACTCAGTGGAATGAAGGATATCACAATATTACAAGCAATAGTAATGAATATAATTAATTGACACAGAAAATCTTTGAATGTAGGCATGGAAAAGACAAATTCAAGATAAGTAGAAGATTGTGAGTCTGAATCTCTGTGGAGCATTGTATGAAATAATAACAAAACCCTCAGGGAAAAGAAAGGAGAGAAGTATTATAGTTATTTGTGCAACTAGTGCGCAAAGTGACAGTTTGCTGCACCGAAAGAAACGTTTATGCCTGAGCCGTAGGCGAGGGCGGAATGGTTTCTTGAGTGCAGCAGAGGAACTTTGCGCACATATTCCACATTCAATTTCTCCTACAGTTACCATTGAATATGAAAAGTGGGTAATTATGAATAAAATGATGACTGAAATACATCAAATGTTTGTGTGTGTGATGCTGTTATCAATAACAACCTTAATTCATTCAAAAATTGATAATCCAATTGAAGTTGAAAATTCTCAGCCACAGTTCTCATCTTTATTCATTCAAGGATCAGAAAAAATACAGATAAAACTAAAACTTTGCATTCAAAATACACGCCAGCCGTATTGGGATGACTGCAGAATGGCTGAAACGACAAGCGCGCGACCTAGCGGGAAGAATCGTACCTAACTTCGTTCCAACTAAAAACAGTATTCAGATATTTAGACATGGTTAACTTACTAAATTACCGAAAAATAATATAAGTAAACTAAAAAATATTCATAAAATAACATAGACAACAGAAAATATTTTATTGTAGTATATTCTAATGTTATTTTATTAATTTTATTGACATGGATCTCAAATCGTAATTATTTAACCTGGAAATTCGAATTTCAAATGTGTGTTTCCTACATTTCTCATTGCTTATAGTTGAAATAATTAAAACTGTCAATAGAAAATGAACATTATTTATTATTAAATGATGATAAGTTATTATTTAATTATGATTTAGATAAACATTATTCTTGTTTTGGATTTCTAGATTGGGATCTTATCATAAATGTAGGGTAGCCATTGAAATGATTATTATCTAAATCTAACCACAGTCATTGTTACCAAAATAATTTTTGTTTTCGTGCACTAGTCCTCCATATAACCCACCAACTATTTTGTGTTGCCATGTTGCAAATCTGGAGTGCAGGAAAAATTTTTCCTGCACTAGAGCGGAAAAGTGATTCTTTGCATTTTGTAATCAGTGCAGGAATGGCCACTTTTCAAGGTAACTGTAGGAAAAAAATATTGCTAATCACAATGAATGTAGAATGCAATTTTAATGTTATTTCACACTGTGTGAAATTAATAAAAGTTATTGATTCATAACAGGATATATTGATTTATAGAATCATATCCTACAATAATAATATTGTGAACTATAAACTGTACCTTATACACTGATTTACATAAAATGACAGTATTGCTTATTAAATGACAGTATTATATAAACGATTATTCTCTTGTATGAGAAATTTTATGATGAGAATGAAGATTGAATGCCATTTGAATTGTCAATTCTGTGAAAAGGACATTGAAGTAGTACCTATAGCTCCCATTAGCACACAACCGGGTAAGAGATAGATTAGATTTCTTTATTTATGTATGTTACAATATTTACTGGCTTATACACCAATTTACATTGAATGACGATAATGCTAGTTATCTAATGAATTTCACAAAGTATAAATAATTGATCAATGAGAATAAATATAGAATGCAATTAGAATAATGATAATATAATAATGTGATGTAACTTCATAAATTGGCGGTGTTTCAACAAATAATTGTCGATTCTTTTAGAAGGATATAAAATATCCTTCTCATTAACACCCGACTGGGAGAGAGAGAGAGAGGATGAGAGTGTGTGTCTGTGAGGGAGAGAAAGTAGCGCATGAGTGATAAAGAGATGGTTAGATAGAGGAAGGATGGAAGAGAGAGTGTGAGAGAGTGAGAGTGAGCGAGATTGAGAGAGGAAGCAATAGAACTAAATAAGGTTGAGATAAGAGACAATGTCACACAGGAGTATTGTCCAATGAATAGTCACACACACTAGTTCTCCAATCATACTAAGTTATGAATAGAATAATTCCAAGAAAGTATAGTCTGAGCCAAAGTTCAAACCAGTTTACTTCCTCGCCATTCTTCCCGCAAAACTTGCATAGGAGACAAGAGGTGATAGCGACAACCAGAGACTGTTTTCCAGGTAGAGAAATTAATCATGGATTCGCCCCACCAAAACAAGACACTCCTTTTCAGCACAAGAACGACAAAAGCAGCCACCGCCAAAACAAGACTAAATTTCAGTGCTGGGATGGATGTGTCTGACATTGATGGTGGTGTATACTGACATCGCCCCATTTTTTCACTCCCGACTTTTCACTCTCACTCTAAGGCTACTTTCACACGATAGGAGACGTGCAACTTGAACACTGAACAGAGTTCACGTTTTTTTGTCGATGTACATTGAGTCAAATCGTGTCTTTCACATGGTGACTCCTAGCCAGGAACCTCCTTTTGTCACGTCTTTTCCCCTCAAGGCAAGCAGAAACCGTCTTGGATCGAGATACTAGTGGACAAATCGTTGCTTTCACATGGTGATTCTACATCTCTCTGGTTACCACTTTTTCTCAAAAACTATCTTTCTTGAGAATGAAGGTAGAAAGATTCTGATTTCGGATTTGGATTCAGCGACCCCAAATTCTTTAATTACAGTACGTATTCACTGTAGCTATTTTAATACAACTTACACTGTATTCGTGTAGGAAATTTGGTAGGATATTTATCTTGATTTCTGAAAATACCCCAAAATAAGGGAGTAAGATAACTTTGAAAAACCAAAGTTTTCCTGCCAATTGAAGAAACATTGGAAATTAGTCTAAGACATATTATGTCTTAGACTAAAAACGTGTAACAAATATCAGATTACTATTCAAGCTATTAAGCTTTTCATAAATTTACAACAAAAAAAAAACGCTTTCTGAGTAACTGGCTTTAACAAAGCATGGCTGGTCTTTACTATTCATGATTTTCTCAGTATGCATTATCCACTCAGCTGTTCTAATAAACAGACATCAGTTCCACTCGGAATGGCATGACATTTTCTATTCTTCAATTCCTATTATTACCATAGATCGATTCAGATCAGCACAATGTTTATACTGTTTGTTCATAATAGATTTTTCTGATTGTTAAAAAGAAATAGTCAATAATTGCTGGGATTTTAAAGTGATATTCAACGATTTGAACCTGATAAATTGGATTGTTGAATGACAATTGAAGTTCAGTGAATTTTACTGTACAACATTCCTTTTCCTCCTATTTTATTGGGTGATGAGTGGATATGATTTATGATTTCATATTTGGATTCATCTTTTCATAGTTCGATATTTTTTTGGAACACTAGAACTTTTAAAAATTAAAAATGTTTATGTTTCAACTTCTCAGGTGTTCTAAAACTTCTTGAACCTTTGCCTGTCCCTTTGTGAGGCAGGAGTATTATTATCTTAGTACATACTCTATAATCATATGATAATGGAAAGCTATATTAAAAACAGATATAACTCCCTTGTTTTCAGGTAATTTTGAAAATGGGACTTATGCTTTAAAGAATTTGGGGTCACTGAATCCAAATCCGAAATCAGAAATCTTCTATCTATATTTTCAAGGAAGTTAGACTTTGAGAAAAAGTGGTGAGTCATACTTTGAGCAAACGTCGGCATAGTTGTTAGATCTGTCGGCTTGCTTATTCGTAAGATCCCCATGTGAAAGCACAGCAGAGCTGCAAAATATGAAATATGATCTTCAGTAATATGATCTTCCAGGAGCGAGGACTCTGCTGTGTGAAACTGGCCTAACTTTGAGTGTGGGGTAACAGTAGTGAGATGAAAAAATTCATTGCATAGTTGCTCTGTAGAGTAATGAAAGTAGCTCTATTGAACTGAATAGTAGCATCTCTGTACATTCACTGTAATCTAATCTTATTTATGTTGGGAACATCTACATCTAACTGGACATAGAAGTCACCTCATATATTAAACTAACCAAATCCCTAGACATCAGCAATATTTACTGTTTAGGAAGGATGCTGACAACAAAAAATTCATTCCAATAATATCCTATTGCTTGAAGCATAGTGTTAAGTTCACTCAAGTGAAGAGTATCTCACTAACATCAATAACTAGTGTGCTAATTGTGATCTTGATTTGTTTGAGTGGATCACTTGGACAATAAAGATTTTTATTCTTTCACTTCACTTTCGATTTCCAGCATTGTGATGTTATTAAAGTTATTAAAGCAAAAAGTGATTTAATTATAAGCAGTTTGTGATGGAAGACAACATTGAAGAAGTTTTTATAGTGTTCCACTTTTTTATGAAAGGCACAGTCCTCCATGCTTGTGACAGAAACTCGAGTGATAGAAAATCTATGTTCATTATAGCTTTGTATACTTCAATAAAAACATTTTTTATACTAAGGCTTTTTAAAGTAAACGTTTTTTCAAACCATCTTTCTCCCCTAGTACACCTACATTATGAGAATTATTCATAGTAAATGCAATCACAAGTCACTTTGATCAAAATTCATTCAATGTGAGTGCTTCAAGTTTCTCTCTCCCAAATTTTGTATTTCTTTCTCAATTTTCTATGAATGTTGTTTCCTGAATGACTGTGTAGCTTCTAAAAACTCAATTTTCCTCCGTTTTAGATCAATTTCATCTAGTTCTAGCTTATGCTTCTTGGCTGATAACACTGTGATAGTCTGTATCTCTTCAACAGGGTATGGAAGAAGCTTACAGGTTATGTTTGCTCGTTTTCTTAAGACTTGTTGAATCAAGTTACCTGTTTCTACAAGACCCAACTCATCCAGGTTAACATTTTTGGATAAGCTAGAGAAAACTGTGGATGAGAAATATGTCTCATCACTCTCAAATTTTGTGAGAAACTGATATTATTCTTGTAGCATACTCGAAAAAATTCTACATAATTGATAGGTAGTAAATTGAAACTGAATGCAGAAATAACATAAAAAATTATCTTATTTCTCTGGTGTGAGTGGGTGAGGAGCACTCCAGACAATTTCTCAGTATTGCTATTACAGTAAACATTACACATCATTATAGAGCAAACAACAACTATTTTTTAGATTATCTGTCAGTTTTGACCACATTTTAGCCAAGCACACAGGATAAATTGGAGCATTTTTGAAATAATTTCTACTATCATTCAAAAGTGACAAGCTATACCGAATATGCTTGAAGTTTTTTCTGTTGTCTCTATTTGCTAAGCTGGAGTTATAGATTGTAGCTTCCAAACGTGTAATACTATTTATTTAAGCTGTATCAGAACCACTGGTTCCTGATATTTTTTTGTTTCACTCCATTTTAATTGTCTTTGCTAAGTAGGCTACTTGTAAAGTCTTTCGAGAGTGTCCCCTGTCCAATAGCTTTGCTTCAAGTCCATGTTCAGCTGCATCTATTATCAAAATTCTGGACATTGATACATGCTTTCCTGTTGTTGATCACTTTAGGAAGTGGTACATAAGTACTGCCAGCATCCACTTGTTGATGCATAAACTAACCCCATCAACAGCAAGGAGATGTCGTCCACTTTTTTCAGTTGCACTTTACTCAACTCAGAATTCAATTTATTAAATCCTAACATTAAAATTTCATTCATATTGCTGTCTGCAAAGACGGGATAATTTTTTGTTTTTAATGTTACATTTATCTCTTCATTCAATTGATTTATCATTCTACAATACACTAGTATGTTAAACTTTACTGCACCTTTCAATGCCAATGTCATCTCCAATGTAGTAGTTATCTTATCTTTTGCATATTGTAGAGAAAATAAGTAAGTCATGATTGACATCATGTCGAATGAAGTCTCATATTCATTAACACCCTCCAAGGAGGCTTGCATTGCAAGCAATGCATCTAATTTTGCTTCAACTCTCAGCCGTTTTGAT
Source organism: Nilaparvata lugens (assembly GCF_014356525.2). Classification (NCBI taxonomy): domain Eukaryota; kingdom Metazoa; phylum Arthropoda; class Insecta; order Hemiptera; family Delphacidae; genus Nilaparvata; species Nilaparvata lugens. Next base: position 43,085,635 of record NC_052518.1, on the reverse strand, counting down.
ATAGTTTCTGAATCACAAGTTTTTGGTGCTCCAGCTAATTGTATAAATTGGTGAAGTACCTGAATGTCTGTGTAGCTTCTAAATTTTCATTGCATTCATTTTTATTGTTTTTTCTTGTGTCTGATCTTTTAAAAACTTTACCACATTTCTCTCAAATAATGTACATAGTGTTAAATCTCACTTACCATTTTCCACTTTTAAGGTTGTCTATTTATTTTGTTTTTAGGTTGATGGACGATGTTGTTTTCTATCAGCTGTCATTTCGTTTTAATGTCTGCAACTCACTGCCTTTTGTATTGCAGTTGAGAATTCATGGCCGCTTGTAGTTTCGTTTTTGTCTCAATTTTGTCTTTTAGATATTTTTATAGATGAAAAATCTATATTCACTTTTTGTAATCATTTTCAATCATATTTTACAAATAGATTTTCTCTCATTATATTAGTGTGATCGTCAGTTATGTGTTGACAGTATTTTGAGTCACATAATCATTTCCTTTTTTGTTGCTTTTTGGTTCCAAGCCTAACATTACTTCATTCTTCCGGCTTGATCCTGTCTCTTGTGCACTAACTTTTCGAAGTCCCAAATGTTTCTTCAAAACTTCAACTATTTCTATGAAGTATGGTCACTGTTAGCATTGATTTCGACAAATCAATCTGCACTATACATCTCGCTGTTCACCGTTTCAAAATTGATTCATTAGTTTTTGATTTATCTCCATTCCAAGTTTTCAGGTGTGTCACATCCTTGCAGTGTACATGAAACTTTACTTCAGTGTTGAAACCTCTTCATTCATTCAGTGTTCAATCCAAATTCTTCTAATGTTTTGGATCTCGCATCTAGCTTGCAATTTTGGATTTTTTGCAATGCTACTCATTGAAGAATCAATTTCTTCTTTCACATCGTCTTGTATCTGGTAACGCTACTACCATACGTTTGGATTCAATCTTGCCATCGCCTTTGGAGAGTCCTCGTCGGAGTTTCATCGGTTTCTTATAACAGTGAGGGGTTCACTGTTGTCTGCCTAGAGTCGTCCTGGATTCCTACTGGTCTCCAGAATCTTGGTTTGAGGTTCTCATCCTGATCTGCACCACCTGCGTGGGCACGCTGGTGCTTGTCTCCACCTGCTGTTGCTTCAAACTTTCTGAGCTAAGTCCTATATTTAACATTATTGATATTTTCACATCATGTCAACTGTAGCAAAATATCCATTTTGATTATAGATCTTGTGCTATCTCTTCTAAATTGGATATTTTGAGTTTAAATTACATTTGCTCTATCTTCCCAGACTTGTCTTTATTCATCAGTGACTCTCATATTCAATATTATCTCAATATTCAGTGAATTTTTATTTAATTGAGTCTTTTCGACTAATTTTGAAGCTTTCATCTCCCATTGGTGATTGTATCCTTTTGTTTTTAAAATTGATAATAATTATTAACCTTCATTCTGAATAATTGTTTTTTTTTTCAATTATTAATTCACATATTAATGTATTTTCATTTTGATGTCTAAAAGTTTAAATAGTCTCAAACTCATTCAATTATTCTGGTTATCTATAAAGTATGAGCCACAAATGGCGACCACGTGCTCTCCTAAAATTTAAAAATTGTAGATATATGTTATTTGTAGTAACACGTGCTCTGAACATATAGTATTTAAGAATATGAATGCTCAAAGAGCTAGAATAATAAAATGAACCGTTTCTCGAAACTATTGAGAATGCATTTGAATAGCCTACCTAGCCAGATGAAAGGGGTCATTATTCTTTTCAAAATAGTTTGAAACAAAATCATTCTTTCATAGAAACTTGCTAACAGCATTCCTAACGTCAGTCACAGACACGTTTCACGTTTACAATAGAAACCACATGGCCCACTGTGTTTTGTGTTAACCCTTGTATATATCTATAGCATAAGTTGATGGCAGGTAAATGAAGATTGTGAATAGCAATATAGATATATAGTTAGGAGAGAAGTAAATATAGATATGTAGTTTACAATGTAACCACGTGGTTAGCATATACTAAAATTTTACCATGTGGTTAGCATATGAATATTATTGAAGCAATTATTTGATGATCAATTATTTGAATGGTGATCACATAAAACCAAAAATATGAAACGAGTACATTTTTATAAAAACTGGGGCATGGAGTAGATTAGGCTATATGTATAAAGTATTCAACAAATATAATGTTATACAATAAATTATAATTCAATAATTATTAAAAGCTAATTAAGTTAGTTGAATCCGAATTCATAGGCTAAGGACAAATTTGTAAATAGAATAAATTAGGTATATTTGATTGAAACATGTTGACAATGAGTATAAGAAACCTGCTTAATTAATTAAGTAGTAATTAATTGGTATCTCATTAATTTGATTTATTCAACTCAATTGTAATGATGTACTGTATGACATTGTATTTTGTTCATTTCATGTATTTATTATCTAGGTATTTGCCATATCAGATTTTTAAGATTGATTACTGAATTAATCAAATCAATGCATTCAATTGTCAGTATCCAAACTTCAGAGTTTTAATCTTGGTAAAATGTATGATATCATTTGTTTTAATAATGTAGGGGAGCCATAGTTTAAAATGATATAACATAATAAACATTATAGTAAATTAAAACTGATATTTGAATCCAATTTGTAAGCAGAATATTAGGCTGAAGAGTTTGAGTGTTGGCGGAGCTAGGGGGCGAAGGGTGATGAGGGGTGGAAAATCGTGGTGCTAGTATATATGCAGGCAGCCATGTCTTGCAGAGTTAGTTGCTGTGAGTTGCTGTGAGTCTCTCTTAGTCTCTTGGATTTTGGACAGTGTAGGAGTGAGTTTTTGGTTTCAGACTTCAATTATCCTATAGGGAATTGACTGAGCCAGGTAAAGATTGTATTTAGAATTTTCAATTTTCCTCATTTCAAATCCACATCACCCCACCCTAAAAAGCCCAAATAAGTATATCAAATTTTATAGCATTATAGTAAAGAGCAAACTTAATTATTACTTCTTTTCAAATTCATATCTAAAGAAACAATCTCAATTAATTTCTTGAAGCTTACAGTTGAAATTCACTTCTAAGCACAAATAATAGTTTTTTAAAGCACGGCTCCCCTAATCATATTCATTCTTTAAAATTTATCAATTCTCTTATTTTTGACTATAATCATATTTTTAACTAGAGTTGTTCAATATTTTGATTTAATTACTTATTTTTCAAGTAACCTGATAAAAGTAATAACAACTGTTTGTTGAATTTTGTTGTATAACTTGAACTGTAGTACTTTCAAAAACTCAATAATCTTGTATATTTTGAATCATTACTATACTTGAATCAAATTTATAAATTCTCTTAAATTTAAAGTTTACTAATAAATTCATAATTAACCTTTGTTTTGCCTTTCACTTCCTACATTCCCTTACACACGACCCTGATTTATCTCTCTTTATCTTTTTCTTCTATACTATTATTAGTTCAGTGAGTGAAATATAAGTATCCACACAGTGATTGAAATTATAGTAAAGTAATTATCTTATCAATTCATAGTAATTGATTGGCACCGGGCAAAATACCGTATAGAGTGATGGAGTTCGAAACCCACTCTAAACAAAGACCGACAGTGGGAAAGAGTTCAAGTACATATTTAATCTCATGATTTCAAATTCATATTGTCTTATTGTAAATCAATCTTTAAATATTTCAAAGTGTTGAAAGTGTTTGAACATCACTCCTTTATCTTGTCATTATTTAAATTCAAGCAAGCAATTAGAACCATTCTTTTTTTGTATTCCACAAATATTGTATTTTTATTTAATTTCCTTCGTGTCAGTTCAGTCTCTTGATTCTTGCACCTTTGCAGAACTTGTCTTTTGTATTGATTATTAGCTTAACTTTGTGACTACTGTTTGTTCAGCTTATCCATTTTAAATCTATTGTAGAACTTTGGTAATCGTTCATCATTTGTTTGATTTTGAACTTTCTTTTTTTCTTATAAAACTTTTCATTGCAAATTATGCTTACTCAGTTTTTTACTTATAGTCTTACAGTTTGCTTACTCTTGTATTTGTTACTTGAGCACTTTTTCAATATGAGCATTAAATTATATTTTAATTGTGATTTTTCAATATTTAGTAACTTTCATTATTCATCAAGCCTGTTGTTTAATTTTGGGTTTAATCATTAACTATTCTAAAGTTCTCAGAGCCCTTTCAGTTATTATTTGCACTACAAACATTTTAATTAAATTTGTGATTATATTCAACCTTTCATTTGGTATTTTCTATTTCAATCTCAATCCTGAGCTACCATTTGCTGTACATGCCAATTTGCTTTCATTCAATACATATTATATAAGCACATTGGATCTTCCCTCCTTTCAAATTCATATGTGGATTTTGTTAGTCTCTGATTACTTTATTAATTTTCATAACCTACAAATTTACCCTTTATACAGTCCACTCTTTTGCTTGGACAAATTTCACACATAGTTTGAGTAAGATCATATGTTGTAAATATTTAGAGTAAGATCACATGTTGTAAATAATGTACTTTGCATAATTATCTGATCATACATTCCATCTGTTGTAATAGCTATTGTAAATAATCATTATATAATCATTCCAATATTCTGTACATTGCATGTTTTTGAAATAGAATAAAACAATTTGAATTGGATCTCCAATCTCCCATTCTGTCATAGACAAGTGTGAAAGAGGCTGCTAGAATGAGAAGGAAAGGATGATAACAGAGACAGAGAGAAGAACGTCTGGTGTGTGTCAGGAGCTTAAAAGGTTGATTGCATGTGTTTATGACTGAAGCTATAGTGTAGGCTGAGATTGATTCAGTCAAGTCTGTCAGTATAACTTGAATTGCTAGAGCATACTCACTAAGCATTTGATAGAATGACAAGTCATAGTATAGAGAGGAAGCTCGATTCATTTAATTCTGGCAGTAACAGACATCCTAAGTTCTGTTATTTCCTTGAGAAAAATACTGTCACTAAGATGATTCAGTCCCTCATAAAAATAGAGTGTGACCAGAGAAGGAGTCGGCCTTGCCAAGGTTGACTGGCACTAAGAAATAGAGCATGATTTCTTCTCCTTTTTCTTATTCTTCTTCTTCTACTTCTTCTTCTTCTTCTTCTTCTTTTTCTTCTTCTTCTTCTTCTTCCTTCTTCTTCTTCTTCTTCTTCTTCTCTTCTTCTTCTTCTTCTTCTTCTTCTTCTTCTTCTTCTTGGTGATGGAGGAGTGGGGCTGTGCAGCAGGAGTTGGGTGGTTGGGTAGTAGTGGTGGTGGGGAGGGTACATACAATTGGTGCGTTGGGTGGAGGGAGGGGGAGATATCTTGAGAAAAAAGCATCAAAATTGGCACTTGCAGACTACTACAGAATTCTCTAAAATGATTGTGTTTATATTTCACAGCTTGCTATAAGTCATCTTATGAATATTGGGGTTGCGATATTTTGATTTTTCACATACTCACTTTTTTACTATTCACAGCTGTTTCAGCCAAGGATTAATTATCCTTTTAATGTCGTTCAGCGAGTTTTCTTAAGGATGAGACCTAGTGCAATCGAATCTCTATATCATAAACCTACTATTTTCATGTTCCAAATTTCGTGAAAATTGTTGGAGCAGTTTTCGAGATCTGTTAAACATAACTAACCAGATATAAAAATAGCCAGATATAGAAATAACCAGATATAGAAATGACCAGATTTAGAAATGACCAGATATAGAAATGACCAGATATAAAAATAACCAGATATATCAATACAGGAATTGTTCACTTGATATAATAGGATATTCACATGTTATAATCAACGATCTATAATAACTGGATAGCGAACAGAGTAGGCTTTGACAGCCAAGAAACGATCTGGCGCCTTTTCAGTCATCCCCTCCACAAAAGGGCACATGAGCAGCCTACTGTCAGCCGGAGGCCGTTTCATATTATTATAACTATTCATTCTTATTATTCTACTATCATTTTTTATACCAAGTATATTCTGTACATACTTTATTTTGGCTATTGAAAAGAGAAAGTTGTCCATTATCCAGCCATAGATTGTTTAATAATACCTAATTTTATTTTCCAGATTATATATAAGAATACATTCATAAACTTGCTGCATAGGATTAGCTTCATAGCTCATTATTCAGTCTAAAATTGTATTGAGTTCTAGAGTGCAAAGAGTGTATTGACTCATTATTTAATGATATTGAGAAAATTACTACTTCAACGAGTTCACTGACTACATATAAAATGGCAAACTTGTCAGGCCAAGCAAGATGTATTGGGAATTGTTGAGTTTGTTTAAAGTAATACACTTCAAAACTGTAAACTACTGAATAATATCATATTGAGAAATTGTATGCCTTTTGAAAATTCCCTTTTCGAAAATCATTTCAGTAATGATGATATTGGTGAGAACAACCACAGGGTAAAATAATCTAAAAAGACCTGAATTTTATATTCGTCATTGTGAATTTTTTTAAATTTCATTGAATTGTAGATTACATGCTACATATATGTACTGCAAACACAAAATATTATAATTATGATGTGTTCAATTATTGCTTAATAAATAAATAGGCTTTATTGATTCAGAATATTACATATTTTGTTTTTACATGCTTTGTGTGTCTACAAAGTTTCCTCTTTATCAATAAGTAAGATTATTGAGAATATAGAGCGAATTTTTGTCAAGAAGGGTTTGATAGTGCAATAGAAAAGCAAGGGTTCCTTCCAGCGCTGTGTCTGACTTGCCCCTTTGTGGTCGGGAGGGCGCTCAGCCCAGCCAGACCAGTTCTTTCAGCATGGAGTTTGCTATCCAGTAAGTATATATATATATAATATATATATATATATATATATATATATGGATTGTTGGTTATAATACTCCCAACAGTTGTATTCCATCACAACCCAGTCGTGTGTTTATGGGGAGGATATTATTTTATATCTTTCTCAAAGAATCGACAATTATTTGTTGAAACACTGCCGATTTATGAAGTAACATCATAATTCTATATTATCTGTATTCTAATTGCATTTAATCTTCATTATCATTGATCAATTTTTTATACTTTGTGAAATTCGTTGAATAATTAGCATTGCCATCATTTAATGAAAATTAGTGTATAAGCCAGTAATTATCGTAACATACATAAATGAAGAAATCTAATCTAATCTGATAATAGATAACTTAGTAGACAAAAACTAGAGTTTGGAAAGTAGTATCTCTCTAACTAGTAGACACAAACAAAAGTTTGGAGAATAGTATCTCTCTGATAATCGATAGTAGACACAAAATCTTGAGAGTGCAAGTTTGGCAGGGCATGCACCGCCATAAACTTGCCCTCCTCAGATTCTGTCACCAGGCGACAAAGTTGCATGCCGTCAAAGTGGGCTGCATTCCTTAGAGTGCAAGTTCGATGGTGCATGCAATGACAAACTGGTACTCCTGAGATTTTGTCACCAAATGACAAAGATGCATGCCGTCAAAATGGGCTGCATTCCTTAGAGTGCAAGTTTGGCGGTGCATGCAACAACAAACTGGGCTGGGAAACCAGCCCAGTTTGTCGTCGGCCCACTTTGTCGCCAGTAGGGATCCCGAATCCCGGGATCCCGGTCCATCTTTGATACCTAACAATCCCGGGATTTTTCAGCGTCAATCCCGGGATTTTCGGGATTGGAAACCTGAAATTGTGAATCACATTTTTCAAAAACAATCCAATATGGAATTCATTTATGGTGATGAATATGAGTTTCTATAACTAATTCATTGTTCTAAGTGTTTGACTAATTTATTTTACAGGCACAGTCTACAGTTGCATATACATAATAATGATTGTGTACTGTAGCCTACTCTTTACTGGCTTAATAGGATTCGCATTATCAGTTCGCATAATTGGCAGAATGGTTGTTATGCCTCTACGTTTGTTTCTGTTCACACAGCACCACAATTACCAGTCTAGACGGTGCAATATTTGCAATAGTGCTGATGGCATTTCCTTAAAATGCATTTGGAACTTTGAAAAGACTTCAGAAATCAGAAATAAAAAAGCATGATTCACTCTCTGTCTAATTATTCCTCTCCTCTTCTCTTTCTCTATCATAAGTAGAATATCTAGTTGAAGTAAATATTATAGTTGCTCTACGAAATTTCATTTAGTATAGTGTAGGCTGGTGGTTCAGCTTTCCCAGTGGTTTGGTCGGTATGGCGTTACAGTCTTACAAAAAGTATTCTATTTTATTATTAACATTATTAATTCAAGTGATATCAATTCACTTCAAAGTATTTGACATAATTAAAGTGTGAGCTCTATCCCGTCCTGATGTAGGATAGAAATGCTTTTGTCTACATAAAAAACACTCTGATGAGTTATCTTGCTTTCCTCAGTTCTCACTAGCATCTAGGATACAGCAAATTTAAGGTAGGACATGAAATAAAACAGTTACTCCTATAATCTTGAAAACATTTATAGGAATAGAATGTTCAATTTTAATATTATTCCCAAGTATATTTTGTCATTTTAATAATAGCCTCTCCCTCTTTAATGGGCCCTTTTTCCTCTACACACACTGTTACTGAACATGTAATTGAAGAGGAACAATTGGTTAAAAATGCATTAAACTGATTTTTGCCAATCCCGGGATCAGTCCCGGGATCCCGAGATTGATATTGGATAATCCCGAAATACCGGGATTGGAAATCAGTCCCGGGATTGACATCCCTAGTCGCCAGCCCAGTTTGACGCAGTCCCCGGTTTATGTACACAGGAACCGGACCGTCTAGACCCTGGATCTGCTTCCTCCTGAGGATGCCAATTCAATTTCAATTCAATTCAATTTATTTCCATGAAAAAAATACATCAATGAAACATTTACATCTCAATTCAATAACAAATATTTTCAGGAAATAAATATTCCCCCACATAGACTATTGGTCCATGTGTGGGGAAGAATTCCTATCAATAATAACTGTGAAATAAAAAATTCTGCAGAGTTCTACCTTAATATTATTCTCACTCAACTATTACAATATTGGAAATATGTTATAAGTAGATAAATATTGTGGGGATTGACGGGTTTTTTTGCGCAATCAACCCCCTCCCCCCTCCCCCACCACCCTGAAACTCCCCCTTCCCTTCTCCCTCCCCCACACCCTCTCCCTCTCCTTCTCCCTCTCCCTCTCCATCTCCCTCTCCCTCTCCCTCTCCCTCTCCCTCTCCTTATCTTATCTTATCTTATCTAATCTCTTATCTTATCTAATCTAATCTAATCTCTTCCCCTCCCCCAGTGGTGGTAAGGGGGATGAAAAGAGATATCTTTCTCTCTCTCTCTCTTTCTAAAAATAGATTTCCCCTTCCCCTTGTCCAGTGGAGGTGAGGGGGTTGAAAAGAGAGAGATATATCTCTTTCTCTCTCTCTCTCAGTGAGGGAAAAAAAAATTCCCTGAGGGAAAAAATAATTTCCCTTGTGAGGGAAAAAATAATTTCCCTGAGGAAAAAATAATTTCCCTTTCTACTGTCAGATTAAAGTGAATCCATCTAAATAACTTATACTGTCAGATTAAAGTGAATCCATCTAATAAAACTCATACTGTAAAATTATAAAGTGATTGTAAATTGAATAATTCAGAGGGTACAAGAGAGAGAGAGTGATACACCCATTGTTTCTCTGTCTCTCGCATAAGCATTACTTGTTAATCCCGCCTTCCTATACTGCCAGTTAAAGTGAATCCATATTTCTACATCTTTATACTTAATATTACTACATCTTTATACTGTAAAATTAAATTGATTGCAAATTAATACAATTGGTTTGCTTTCCACCCGACAGTTAAGAAAATTTTTCACAAATTTATATTGAAATTTTCTATGTGCTGTACAAACCGCAGGCGTTATTTTTTAAGTGTTTCTCCGAGAATATCTATAGTAAATTTAGAATGAACAAGCATATCCAAAAATAGGTATAGATATCCTCAGACCTATATCACTTGGGGTATCAGCTCTATTGATGTCTTAACAGAGAGAGGTCAATGATCTAAGTTGATCTTTTACATTTTTTATCTGCAATGTCATACAAGCATTTCCAAAGTTCATCGGAATTTGTAACAATAGTTGAGAAATCATTTGCACTACAATAATGTAGATGGCCTGTATCTAGTATATCGAGCAGTTCGAAAATCTCAGATAAAATTGGAATCCTGTTGAAAATTTAATATTTTTTGCAATAGAATCAAATTCATTGAATGAAATTGACATCAAGAGGCGAGTTAATTTTTTGAATTTTGCAAAGCTAAAACACTGCATGACCTAGATCAAGCTATGAACTATAATTGATAAGGTAGGAATGTGCACTTAGCTGTAACAGTTGTATCTGAGGGGGCGTATCTCTTGATAAGGTAGGAATGTGCACTTAGCTGTAACAGTTGTGTCTGAGGGGGGCATATCTCGCGTCCTCACTCAATCAAGTCTACACTGATACTAAACAAAAATGTTCGAGGGAATATCTGAATTAAAAATTTGTTTACAACATTTCACTACAACAATACATAACTTCATCTTCAATTTTAATTAATTTATCTATAGACAAATTATGTGGACGGTAATAGCACAAATAGTCTCTTATATCGTTCAAATTAACTGTGCTTAGAAAAATTTCTTTCAATTGTTTCGCCAAACTATAATTTTCAGGAGTTGATTTCCTAATTGCACTTTCACACTCATCATACCAGTCTATGCAGTTTTTTAACCTCACTTCCAACTGGTTGTCAGCAGCTAACCACTTTGTCGGATCCATGTTGTTGAGCGAATGAAGAAAACTAAGTATAGGCAGGCACTATTATAGAGTAATTAAACGGTCTTTCTTCATTAATAATTGACAACAGACAACATGTACGCACTTTATGCAGTCTCAATGCATGCAAGCAATAAACACACTGTAATTCCTTTCCGTTGTAGAAGAATCCATAACGTGCAAAGTTTCTTTTCTGCGCATTCGTATACATCGGTGCCAATTTCATACTTTGCATTCGATTGTTTTCGCACAAGAAATTATTTGTTTGATACATATTTTTAAACAACAAAGAATTATAATGTTGGGCAGAGAATAAAGCACATCTTCCATCGGGTCTATATTTATGTATCTTACATGCATCATAACACCACGAAGTGGTGAAAAAGCTGAAATCAGGTTTTGGAAAATCCTCTGGTATGCATTGTACGTTAGAATGCAATCTTCTTAAAAACTTTGCTTTCTCAGTTCCTTCTGTGAAAATTTTCTCATAACCTGCAAGGTAATCACGTATTAATGAGTCACTGTATTCTAAATCTCCATCTTCCCATTTTATTTTATGATAGTGACGTTCTAACCATGTTACATCGTTATACAATTTTGCACTCAATTCTGTCTTTGCAAATGGTGATTTGAAATGGAATACGGCATAATTATAAAACTGATCAATTATGGCAAGTTCTTTCACAATAATTTGATTACAAGTTTGTTTAAACCTGTGAAGATCAACCGTAGCAATTTTCGTAGACATATGCTTGTCCATTCCTTTCTGTCCTTCTTCACGTATCTGTTCCTCCTCACGTTTCTGATCCTCCACCTCCTCTTCCTCCTTCTCCTCTCCAGACTTCTGGATTGGTGTACTGCTTCTCCTTGGTTCATAATAGAAACTATCAGATTCGATATTGTAAAGTACCGACTGAGTTTGAGCTTTCTCCAAAATATCAGAATCGAGATCGCACCAGATACAAACAGTCCGAGTTTGTGGCTTGTCCAAAATATCAGAACACAAAGAATAGGACATGATTCCTGTTCAAAGGTAAAACTGATAATGGTTTACATTTGGCGCAGTACACACCTTATATATAATATTGCATGCAGTGATGCACTCTATCAGCAAAATTACTGAACTTCTTTCACCATGCTCGTGAGAGGCGTGTACTCCATCACACGATCGCTAATTAAAACGCAATACGCGGAAGTATTTGCAGGTACTGCACTATTAAATTCCATTTCAATACGAACATCTGTCGATGATTTCAAATGACTTGGTTGGTGTGAACAATCTACAACAATCAGCGGTGTTGATTCACAAAACGTTTTAAAATCGATTTCTGTTCCGAGTTTGCTATTGATTGAATGATTATAATACGAGGGTGCGAAATCCAGGAACATCCGGTATAAAACTTCCTTCTTACCTAGCAGATTTTCGTATGGATAATACTCACTATTCAAATATACTTTAACATTGTAAATATCACAGCTGTCAAAATTAGATATTGATTTTTTAATTTTATTCTTTCAATCAGTTTGAAATGCAATTATAATATATTTTGGAGTATCAAAATTCGATGTTGTGCATACTGACCAAGAATGAACAAGCGAATTTTGCAAATTTGGTAATTCACAAATTTCCCAATGGCGAAAACTTAATTTCAGTGGAGTGTCGGCATCGAGCAGTCTCAAAAATTTCAATCGCACATGATCTTCTAAAGTAATGTAGGGCATCCGCCATTGGAGCTTAGTAATTTTTACACTAACCTCTGTACCGGTTGCAGACTCGACACAATTGAGGTCTGAGGGCGACCTCAATAATACAAGCTCTTGTTTCAAGTTTAAAATTATTCTTTGAAAATCTTCAAAAAATGGAAGGATTAATTTCAACTGCACACAGAAAGTGAATTTATTATCTGTTAGCTCATATCCTGCTCTGTCAAAACCAGCTAAATGATATGTGTTTTTATCAGATGCGTTCTTCACAAGAATAGCTTTAATTGTAGAAGTTAAACCAAGTAATCTTGATTTGGAAATTTGTTGACCTGCTAATTCGTATCGTATTTCATCAAAAAGGTTGCCCACTATGTTACTGCTTAATTTATAGTCTGCTGCAACGGGCGCACCAGCCGGTTGAGTTGCCTTCCCTGCTACTGTAATCGCAGGCGCTGCCGGTTTTGTGCAGCTAACCATTCCCTCAATCAATATAAATGATTTACAAGGTAAAGTGTACACATCCAATGAATTTATTCCTATCCGAGCTTCATCAGAGTTTTTTATTTCTTGTCCCGAATAAACTGTATGAGTATGAAATTGGAATTTGGTTATGTCATTATAAAACTGAAGCTCTGTCTCCATATCCAGAATATCACTAATTGCTGCGCCTGACATTTCGCCAATCAACTATAAAACCTAATTTTTCCAATATTCTCGCGATTTAGCCGATAACGCCCTATTGCTTTTAGTAGATGTTGACGCTATCGCGTTCCTTTCTCTAATGACTTGATTGGTCTTATTCGAACGCGGATTAAAAACAAGATATCCCATTACTTTTGTTTTTCACGTATGTGCAGTCTAATTGTAATTGTATCTCCGCGGAAATCAATAAACGATCCGTTCTGGTCTGTTACCTTTACATTAATAGTTTGAATTCGACGTGTATTCAAAGGTATATAAATAATTGGAGAGGGTACTTCGTTTATTAAATAACTGCTAGGAACCTTTGGCAAAAATTCGTAGATTATATGTTTTTCTTTTCCGTTAAAGTAACTGCCACATGCTAAATTACACTCAACAAGAATACTGTCAATGCTTGCTATGTTAACCAAATGTTTGGAATAATACCATTTATTTGCTTGCAAAACAACATTATCAAAACCGAGTATCTTAGCAATCGAATCAGAACGTGTTAAATCAATAGGCTTATCAGAATAAATTTCAATCTTCATAGTATTTGCATTTGCACGTATAATAAGTTTATTCTTCTTCCCATCAATATTCAATTTATTCTTTAAAGATTTTATAATATCTTCAAGTTCATATGCGCCGGTATCCAACATGATTAACTTATCGCCATATTTGAAGCTAGAATTTGTTCCTTTGTTTACGTTTGCAATACTATTGTAACTAGAAAAATTAATCAGTCCAATTTCCCATTCACAATTCTTGTCCAATTCTATAATTTCTTGTAAATGTTCATAGAGGTTACTTGACTTTGATCTTAAGGTAATAACGACCATCTTGTGTGTTCACCACAAACACTTAATTACAACTGATTTGCAAGGAACAATAATGTAAGATGGCCACAAAAATAGCTATTTAATGGCTGCATATGCTCCACATTATAAAATATATTTACTCCATTTTCTTTTTTCCAATATTTGTCCAATTCGTATGGCGGTTGTAAATTTCCAATTGGATCAAAATACCATACATTAGAGCCAACTTTCTTATATGCTACCCAATGTGTGCCATCCTCGCTTTCCCTTGCTAAATTCACAATGGCATTTTCGTTTTTTAGAATTTTTTTGGGTAATGCATCTAGCATATATATTCCTCTTAGCTGAATCTGTAATAATTTTGACCAATCAATCAAATCATAATTACTCAATTCTCCTTCAATATTCATGCCTTCTTCTTCTTCGTCTTCTTCCTACTCTTCTTTGTTGTTCTACGTTTCTTAACTTGTTTTTGGGGGAATAAACTCACTCCATATGATGGTGGTGGGGCTGGGGGTAGAAGTCTGCCACCACTAAGCGGTGGGTAAGGCTTCAAATAATATCCTTTTTCTGCAATATGTTGTTTCAACTGAGCTATAGCTTTGCGTCTAATATCATTACTATAACTTCTCCTCTCATTCTTCTTCTTCTTCTTCTTTCTCAAAGACCCACGAAACGCCGCTTTAGCTTTCATAACGTTTGTAACAAGATAGCTAAGTGCTTTCTCGGCAAGGGGTGTTTGAGGATTTTTTAAAATGTCCCATGCAGCGTTTGCTAGAGCTCTGTCAGCTACCGCTCGAGTTTTATTATCGCTATTTTGAGTATAGGCTATATCATGTATCTTGCAAGCTCTATCTAATGAATTTTTATACCTTGATCACCTCTCTTTAACCTTTCATTAACCTTGGTGCCCGGCTCGCAATACTCATATCCCGGAATATGATATTCTTCTCCCAGGTTATCAATTACCTTATTTAAAATAGTTGATGTCACATTACCTGCCAAACCTGACACACCTTTAAAAACACTTGCCGCTGAACTCAAGATTCCTCTACCCTGTTTCCTCGAACTCTGCTTTTTTCTCCTACATACCATTTTTCATTACCTTTCAACTCAATGGTTGAACATTAACTGAGGTTAATTAATCAATACATCAACTTGAATTGAATTGGTTTAATTTTCAATCGAGTTGGAAATGAATTCACACCACAATCAATCATAGTCAAAAATGTCTAGACTGAAACAACATATCGTTCACTCTCTCTCACACAACTGTTTACAAGATTTTATGTTTTCGGCCCCAATATAAAGTCTTTATATTTGGCTAAATCCATTTTTTCTGTAATAATTTGCACTACCTGATTTTCTGTAAGGTTATGTTGTTTGGCCTCAATCCAGTTCATGTGAAAAGAAACCTGGGCGTATTTGGATACGATGTCCAGGGCCACTCTGTGTATGAATAAATTTAGATAGTCAATGAATGGAGCCGAACATTGCAGTCTCATGACAGCACCCTCTTCCGAATTTTTAATTGCCTCAGCTATTTCATCACGAATGCTTTTCACAGCTACTCCCATCTCGTTTTTCTTAATAAAATCTCCTATATCATTTTTAGTTGCGTACTTTTCCGCAATTTGCTTAATTAGAATAGCAATAGCATCTTTTGTAATGAATTGTTCAATACCCTCCATAATATTAGCTTTTATTGCACTCGCCATTTCAGATAATCGTTTTTCAAACTCTTCCTTTGTTAATGAAGAACTAGTCAATTTCTGCAAAGCAGATTCTAAATATTGCTTATCAATTAACGATGGATGTGATTCATTTACTTTAGTAAAAATTTCTGTACTAAGTTGTTTCAATTTAGTATTGAGATAGTTTCTGTCCAGCACCTCCAAATTCTTAATTTTATCCGATATGGCTTTTAATTTCTCATCTAAATAAGCTTTATCAACTTTTTCGTTGTTAATACTGAGCAACTGAGATGAAAAGCTGTCTGTTAAAGTTTTCACTTCTCCTAGAGTGGATTCTAAATTTGGAGTTCTCTCTGCAATAGCTTTATCGATATTAGCACTGAAATTTTGTAATGTACTTAGAATATGTTCTCTTTCAATTATGCTCACTCCAATATTCTTTGTATTTTCTGAAACGAGTTTGGTTATTTGCGAATCTAAATAAAATTTCACAGCTTTGCTGATTCCTTGTTGATTTATCGATTCGATTATCTTCTGTGTTATCGAGTCAATATCACACATAAGATTAGCAACAGCTCCGCTAGCACTAGCCGTATCAATTCGTCCGAATCGATGTAGAGTCATCGTAACACTAAACAATTAATTTTGCTTCTTTTAGCTCTTCAATTATAGACGCGATCTCCACATCATGCCCGGTGTTGCCACTAGCTTTTGAGGAATAGAGTAAATTAAATCTTTCCACTAATCCATCAAAATTATCAAAGTATTGATAAATTCTATCATGAGAATTATTTTTTGCAAATTTCAATAAACCCCACCCCTTCTTTTTACTAATTTTTTCACTGGGAAATAACTTTTGAATCATTTGCGATTTAATTCCCTGATTTCGTTTAACATAGCCTCTTCGATCTAAATGTATGCCTGTGAGTGTTAAGATTTTTTATACTTATCCAGATCTCTCTGATTATAAAGATTTGAGTTTGGTCTCGCACTGAATAATAACTCAAGTAGACCATGTGTTAAATGGAATCTTCCATTATTAATATCTATATAACTGTTATCGAATATTACTTGCTGATTTCAAATATAATACACGTCATCTTTAGAATTATATGAAATTCCATAACTGATTGAATTATTCAATTTTTCCGCATGAAACGTTTCTAGATATTGTGACAGCACATCATCGTTTCTGCTAGAACCAAGTAAACTGTTTTCAAATTTAGTCGAGCTTAAAAAATTGTCTGTTGAACTCCCATAACTCTTTTCATCCTCCTCCTCATTATCATCAATTTCCATAATCTCTTGTTCCTCTTTTACTTCTTCCTTTTTAGGTGTAAAATCATGATTAGAGTGCAAACTAGATTTGGTTTTTCCCAATTCAATTATAGGTTCTATTAATGGCGAAAGAGTTTTCCTATTGAATTCCTCCGTTCGTTTTTCAAAATTGACTAAGCTTTTATGCTTGTCACTGATCACCTTTCTCAATTTCTTAATCTTCTCTATTAAACTCTCCTTCTTGTTATTTAGTGATCACTATTTTATCAAGCTGCCACCCTTATTCGAGGTGACATCTGTAGTAATTCAAACCTCAATCACCGATCACTATACTGTTTGCATGAAATTTTCTACACCGGAACCTATCCCATCTCATAACGAAGCTAAATATTACGTGAAAACTGATTGGGAAGGTGTGAAAGATTCTCTGTCTTGCCAAAACTGGAACCATGTTATCAATGAAAACAATATCAATCAGGCTACTAATTCATTTATAGAAACAGTTCAGGAGATAATCTGTGAAAAGTCATCAAAAATTAAAATTTCAGCGAAAAACACAAAAATAAAACCATGGATCACTAGCGCCCTCATTAACTCTATCAGACACCGCTACAAAATTAAAAGGAGACTTATCAGACAACCTTACAATATCGCACTGAAAGAAGAATTTATCCGTTTCAGAAATATATTACATTCAGCTATTAAAAAAGCCAAATATAATTATTATAGGAGTAAGGTTGATGAAGTATCTAATAACCCTCAAAAGTTCTGGGCTGTAGTTAAGGAAATTGCTGGGAAAGCCAAAGGCGCGAAATCATTTCCAATCAATGCATTTCCTAGAGATAGTGAAACGACCCTACAACAAAATATCAATGTTATTTGTGAAAATTTCAATAAATATTTTACCTCAGTTGGAACCTCACTAGCCACATCATTGAACCCAATTGGAGAACCGGAAATTAATGATAATGATTGTGGAGTTGATTCAGTATTTGAGTTTAAGATTGTAACACTTGAAGAAGTTGCAAATGTAATAAATAGTCTTAAAGGCAGGAGTGCACCTGGGTACGACCTTATCCCAACTAAAATCATTAAAGATAACATACATTCATTAATATATCCCATCCATCACATTGTTAATTTGAGCCTTCATTTGGGGCAGTTTCCAGAGAACCTGAAAATTGCAAAAATTATACCAATCTACAAATCCGGCCCAAAAAACGAACTCACAAATTACAGACCGATTTCCCTTTTAGCTTCTATTTCAAAAATTATTGAGTAGTGTGTCAAAGTACAATTGATGGAATACTTGACAAGTAATGATATTCTAGCAAAGAACCAATATGGCTTTCAAAAATCCAAAAATACTAATGATGCCCTTTTTGAGGTAACTAGATACGTAATAGAATCAATAAAATCGAAAAATAAAGTAATTATTTCTTTCCTTGACTTGGCTAAAGCATTTGATTCGGTCGATAGGGGAAAGCTATTGGAAAAACTTGAAGCTGTGGGAATTAAAAACTGTGCACTCCATTGGTTCATTAGTTACTTTGACAAGCGTTTACAATTTGTGCAGATTGAAGGAGAATTTAGTGAGAGGGACAGTGTTGAATACGGTGTCATTCAGGGCAGCACCCTGGGACCAATATTGTTCCTGATTTATACTAACAACATTTCCCAACTGAACACAAGAAGCAAAGTACTCCTATTTGCTGATGATACAATTGTTATTTCAGCAGGTAGAGAGTGGGAAGAAGCCTATGAGAATGCCTGTTCTGACCTATCAAAAATTAAAAATTGGTTTGACCACAATAGTCTATCAGTTAACTTGAGCAAAACCAAATATATGCCCATTGTGACCAGGAATCAACCAGACCCAGGCTCAAGGCAAATCAAGATGCACTCCTGTAGAAATATAGGATCATCAACCTGCACTTGTGGTTCTATTAATAGAGTGGACCAGTATAAGTATCTTGGGGTCATGTTTGATTATCGTCTGAGTTGGGTTCCTCATATTCAGTGTTTAAAACAGAGACTGAGAAGATCGTTGTATGGGTTTTCCCAATTGAGCCATGTGCTGAATATCAGACTGTGCAGGAGGATCTATCATGCCTATGCACAGTCAGTATTGGAGTATGGCATTATTGTTTGGGGGGGAGTATCATCTGCAGGTCTTGAACCTCTTGCTGTCACCCAGAGAACAATTTTAAAAACAATTTTGAAAAAGGAATCAAGATACCCCACAGCGCTGCTGTTCTCGGACTTCCCTGTGCTCAACATCAGACAACTATACATCAAAACATTACTCAGTTAATTAGGAAACATAAAGCAGATCTATTCATCAATATCGAACATATTATCAAACACGACATAGGAACAACCATGGATATTATATACCTAGATTGATACACGGAACTGAACTCAAATCACCATACTATTTAGCTCAGATTTTATACAGGAATGTTCCAGATATTGTGAGGGAGGCCGAGAGCAGCAGCAATGTGATTTTTAAAAGCTCGATGATGAAATGGCTCTTCAGCATAGGCTGGATTGGAGCTGAGAGGCTAATTCACTCACCTTACACCTAGCAAGAGTAAATGCATTGGGGAATAACTTTATACATTAATATTTCGAAATGCTAAATTCATTTATACACTCATACCTTACGTTCAAGTATTTAGAGTTTCAAAACATAATAGAGGCTTATAATACAATAAATTACCTCCGGTTTTTGGGTCCTCTTGCTCTCCCACTCTAGATATCAAGCTACACCCAACACTATATTATGTTGTCAATTATAATTCACCTACTGTTATATGAATCTTAGTTGTGTAATTTTAATTACACATATTGTAATTTATAGTAAATATAATACCATAATTATAACTACTTAGTGAATAATACTGCTTGCAGGAACTGTCCCCCAATCTCAGACGCATAGTCTTACTGGGGGAATTCCACTCAATCAATATGTTCTTTCTACTGTTTATGTAAAATTGTGATTCTTATTTTGTTGAATATCAAATATAAATATGTACATGTATTGTATGCCAAGTGGAAATAAACGAATTGAATTTGAATTTGAATTGAATTTACTATGCTATTTCCTCTCCTCTTCCTCCTCCTATGTGTTTTAGACAACATGACTGTACAAAGAATTAATCTCTACTGAACGGAAAGAATCGTGTCCAGTGAATCCCGATATTTTCCTTCCTTTATATTACATTCTTTTAAAATTGTAAGAAAATTATGCGGTTTACGATTCCAAACTGTATGACAAAGTTTACTGAAATCTTTATAAGACATATCTCCTCCAACATGATCTCTGTGAATTAATTTTAGACTTAATAAATCCATCTTAAAAATTATTATCATATTTGCATTATCTCTAGTGAAATGTTTCTGTGTAGCTCCATAACTCTGAATTAAATATGCAGTGTTAATATTTCGATGTCGTCCCATAGTAAAATATTCTCTTATCTGTGGGACATTACTCAGTTGCAAGTCATCAAAAATTACCAAGCTATATTCAGGGATACGGTTTGGATGGGGAATTTGGCTCACATCATCTTTCATGTGAAATCCGATATTTTTCAAACCTGCAAATACCTTGCTGAGAAAAACATATTTTGGTTGATATAAACTTTTGCTAAATAAGTAAATGTGCTTAAATTTTAAACCATTTTCAGCAAATACTAAATTAAATAAGAGATTTGTTTTTCCCCCAGCACTGGGTGATATAATTAACATTCTTGCATTGTGAGGTAGTAGCTCTCCATTTTTACAAAATGCAGGCTTTTCTTTATTTGTAATTAATTTATCAAAGTTAACAATTGGTAATTGACTCATGATTACAAACGTACAGAACGTGATCTGATAAGGTACTGAAAATTTTTACAATAGTTAGAGCAATGACCGAGCGCATGTTGGCGCTACATGTATAGAGGAGCGTTTCCCAGAGATTGGAATGCAGGCAACACTCTCCACCTCCTCTCCTCATCATCATCATCATCATCAGACAGATTATGGATGTTCAAAAGATTCTTATATTACGAAATGAGAACCAATGTTTGATGAGGAGCTATTATATTTTCAATGAATGTACATCATGATATTTACAATAAATGTACATGTTATTTACAATAGATTATTTACAATAAATGTACATGATATTTACAATTGATTACAAAAGATTATTTTTCATCTAATAATTGATCTTTACTAATATAACTAGGCGTTGAAAACCCAATCCATTTCACTAACAATCCTTTTTTATCAAGTTTTAATATTTTTTCAATCAAATACACTTGTCTCTCCGTTTCATTTAATTGTGTTTTTTTAATTTCTTCTGCATAAAACCTACCACTAATTACTTCTCCATTCAGATCTCTCAGTGAGTAGGTTATAGGTTTAGAAGGAAATATAGAATGAATTACAAAATACTCTGCGCTCCAGTTTATGTTATAAGATTTATCGAAAAGAACCCTTTTCTTTGAGATTCGTACAACATCTCCTAGCTTAAATTTCGGTTTTGAATTTTTCAATTTATATCGTCTATTGAATGCAGAATTCAAAGACATTAAAACATGATTACAATCTTTTTTCCCCACATCTTTAGGTTTCATTCTAATGGATGAATGCATTGTTGCATTATAGTCACAAACTAAACTGTCTAGTTGTGATATCCAGTTTTTGGTTCCATGTTCAGTTAAATATCTATAAATTTTTGCTCTAAGTGTTCTATTAAACCTTTCAACTATGGAGGCTTTCTTATCAGTAAAAACATGATAATGTTTAATACTATATCTATCTAATAACGCTTTAACTTTTGAATTAAAGAATTCTGTTCCCTGATCTGTTTGGAACAGCTTAACTCCCTTATTTTTAGAAATAATTGGTTTGAGAGCGTTAAATACAGATTGGCTTGCCTTGTCTTTTAATGGTACACAATATGCAAATTTTGAAAAACAATTAATAACAGCTAAGATATATTTGTAACCCTTATTAAAACGCGATAAACTTGTCATCTCAATAAGGTCGGCTTGAAGCAAGTCTTTTTCACTTTTCAACTCATATTTGCGAGTGGGATAGTTCACACGCGGCATGCTATGAAGCTCTAAAGCTAGCTTAGATCTAATAATATTCATGATATTTACAACAGTCAAATCAGTGGTGTTGGATGATTGTCACGGGACATACTGAGCAATCAGTTAGAGTGTTGGCACTCTATAATGTCCAAATGGGAGAGTATCAACACCATTCTCAGCAATGTACCTCTTATCATCATAAGGGCTCAAACAGATTTTTGCACATTCAACCTGATACATGGTGTGATTATAGGATCTTAACATATTGAATTTTTCAATGTGTTCACTACGTTCAAACAATGATTTCTTATATAAATTAAAATTAAGTTTTCTACATTTCACTCCGCTCTGTACACCCTTTGCTATACATTTATTTACAGGTTCTTCATTCTCGTTACATACTAAAAATGAGTAAAGTTTCGATCTAAGGCCTACAAATCTATGGACAGGTTTTGAGGCGGTCTCATCCTTGAACTTCCCTACAACTTTATTTCTCTCCATGGAAAAGCAAGGGTGGGTAGGTGGATAGTTAGAAGTATCGAAAAGGGACAAATTTTCTCTAATCAACTGATACACATCTTCGACTCTTAGGTTTAGAAGAAAACTGTCGGTGTCAGTCATACACAGTTCTATACGATCCCACGGTATAATTTTCTGTAATTTGCAATAGAAAAAATCGTACATATGGAATTTACTCAACTCCAGTACGGAAAAGCCGGAATAGACAGGCTTGTTCATTTTAAGTTCCAACTTGCGAGAGAAAACCGCGATCATGTTCGGACTAATTATTTGCCAGCGTTTACATAGTGGATTTGAAATGTACTTATCTAACCGTTTTTCATCCGTGATAATTTTAACATTCATTTGCTTACGACTACTTTGAATAGTTTTTCCAAATATCAAGTTACAACAGGCCTTAAAGAAGGATATTTCAAATTCATTTTTCGCGTTCTGTCTATTCCGGATATAGAAGTCGATGTAGCTTTTCAGCCAGGGAGATTGGGAAAAGCTAATGACGCGATGCACTTTCAATAATTTCAAACCAAGCTGAAGGTAGAGCTTTAAATTGACATAGTGAACAATGTACTTTTCACGATCGAAAAGTGTGTTCATGAGCTTTTTGGTTCCAGTTTGACCGTTCTCATTTGTTTGGTAGTTCGACAGCAATTCGTGCGGCGGAGTTAAGTGCAGGGGCGCGAGTGGGAAGCTAGCGTGCTTATCATGTAACTCTTGAGGGTACTTGAGATCACATTCTATTATATATCCGGTTTCTGAATTGCTGTCCAAATTCGCGAAATCGAGGCTGGAAATTTCTTCCTCTGAGAGGAAATTGAAATTTCCAACAGGTAAGCTTCGGCTCATAGCTTCCGAGTATAAACTGTTTGTATCGATATAAAGGAGATAATTAGACGGTTTTGAAGGATTGTATGTTTCGGGTAGACGTTTGTTATTTGCCTCGCAATAACGTTCACCGATAAATGACACCCCACCCCTCATCACTGCCTCAAACATGAGATGCATGTCAGGATGAGTAATCAATTCTAGTTCGACTTTAGTGTGTTTCAGCATGCAATTCCAGGTAAAGTGCGCGAGAGAAAGAAAATGGGTCACATCAAGACCATATGAGCTAAAAAGCGTAGACCTCATGGATTCAAAAACTACCGCTAATAGCATTACGTCCAAACATAAATAAAAATCGTGATATTCACCCAGATTTTTCAGCTTGAATGTTGAGAACACTCTTTGAGCATGCTCATATTCTTCGCGAGACAGAGGTGTATCAGTTAAGTCGTTATGAAAACATTCAATGGGAGGGAGCGATGTTTCCGCGAATTTTTCGGGACAGCTCATGTATGAGTAGGGATATACTCCTTTTTTCAACAAGAGCTGTCTGTGTTCGCGAGGTGGATCATGAAACACCGAAAATAATCGTTCGAACTTCTTTTCCATGTCTGTACTTTCTACCAAATTACGCACCAATACTTCCAAGGATTCAGACATAAACTTGTAGGAATCTAAAAATCTAATTTTGCCTACTGAAAGTGTCAAAAATCTCTCTGACGTATTTGCGATGCAGGAAATTCCTTTTTTACATTTACCGAGCGATTTCAGAATAAAATGCGAATCAAAACCGGAGAATTATGAAAATAACATGATATGTACTCCGGAGTACGAGCTGTTAAATTACAAGAAACATGTGCTGCACACAGGTAAAAACCGGTTTCATGCGCGTGGTGACGACATTTAATATCACTGTCTAAAAACGGTTCAGCACAAAGCCCGCAGTTTACTGAATTTTGAAATTCGTGCTCTTGACTTTCGGATAAAGCTTGCATCGGAATTTCTCGTTTCATATCCTCATACAAAATGTCGCCGAGATCTGTAATTTCCTGAAGAAATTTCTCCATGATTTTTTCGTCTAAACTACTCGATCTATGGAGTACAGGTCCGTAGGCGATTTCCCCGTTAACATTTATAACAACGAAACAATAGCCACAGGGAATATGACGCGCCGTTTTCTTTGTGTAACTACGAGTAACTTCATCAGAATCGGATTCGTCATCATCTGTGATATTAACAACATAAGTTTCTAAATCTGCGTAAATGGTGTACTTTTTCTTTAACGTCGCGCCTAGTTTCTTGAATTGAATTGTCTCTCCGCGTTTAGGATATGAAACGCGCTGAGATTCAAACTTGGAACAAAGTTCCACATGTTTCAACAAATTTGCTTTACCGTCTACATTTCGAGTTTTGTCTGATGTGAACCGGTGAAAACAGAAATTACATACATGTACTTGACCCTTGTGTTTTGAAAGGTGACAGAAAAGACGCGATAAACCGTTTTTCCCGTTTGCGGTATTTACTAAACAGAAATGAGTTTTTCCTGCATCGCCTTTCAACATTAAAAGATTAATTTGGTGTTTTCGAGTGCGGAAAATGCTTGTACGGAAGGGGAAAAACTTTTTGTTGTCATACGCGATGACGTGAATTGCAATGTCTAGATTGAGTATTTCAAATTTCTTAATATCGCGTGTCGTCACCGGGAAATTTACACCTCGCATATTGAGTCTGTGAGCAAACTTGCTCAAATACTTTACAGTCAAGTCCGAGTTCCTTGGCTTCTGATGGAAATACGTGAGCACTGACCATAAAAAGCATTTTTCGTCAGAGAGATTTTTGACATTTATAATACATTATTTGTTTTTCAAAAACTGGGGTGTTTGAATGAAACTGGATGTGTATATAGGATCAAATTTAATCACGTTCACATCCAGTGATTCAATTTTCTTCAACACCCATCCACTCCCATGTCTTACGAAATTTTCGAAAGATGAGAGGATTTTTTTCACAGCCAAGAAAAAATGCTCATTAAAATCTTCATAGTTCTCAAGCACGTTTAGCGCTATGTTGGAGTAACTATGTAGATTTATTAGAGATGAGACAGACTCATCAACCTGCTTGTCATCCAGCACCACTAATTTATACAATAAAACGTTTAAAACTATGAACCACTTTACATTTCCATCATACCGTGCCGCATGTTCTCTAATTATATCGAAAACTCGACGTTTCGAGCTCTCAAGCACGTTGGTAATGTCGATATCCTCGTCATCGAGGGTGATGCGATGGTGGACTGCGCTTGAATTGATGCCACGAAGTCTGCGTTCCCTTGGCATGATGCTGAAAAACAAAAGAATAATGATCAGGATGGCATAGGCAATAGTGTGTGTGTGTAAAAGAGTACAACTACAATTCACAATCAGTTGTGAATTAGCATTCACGATGTTATCACAAGGACAGATAATGTTGCATGAAAGATTGAGATTATTATCTTTTGATAAAAGATGGTTGAAATCTTCTCTGCATTTGTCTGCGGAAAACATGGCGAAAGAGGGATTTATATTCTCATCTGCACCAGACATTGTGCGATGTGTATTTTGTTCAATTTATTTGGGAAAATGGGAAGAAAGTGACATACCAGCAATAGAACATGCAAGGTACAGCCCGAACTGTAGAAGGAAAGGAAATATAACAATTGAAGAGGAGAATTACGATAATAATATTCTACGAGAATATGAAGAAAGATATTCAACTTTTAATTGTGTAGAAGATTCATCCGTTCAAGGAGAGTATTTTGAAAAGCATCATCATCTACATTGTGACTTTTGTAAATCATTATCCAATAAAGCAGAGTATTTTGCGAGAAATGGTTATTTCTTACATAAAAATCCATTCTATCTGCAATGTGTCTATTGCAAATATATTATCGAAAATCCATTTGAAAAAGTAATACATTTACCGTTTTGTTTACATGAAGAGTGTGAGAAAGAAGAGCGGGGCTTGGATGTTCCGGATATACTGTATCATAAAGATGAAGTAGAATCGCATGCATGCAGTATATTGTAGAAGGTTTTTTATCCTCCGAGGACAAAAACTGTCCTCGGAGGAGAAAAACTGTGCTTGGAGGAGAAAAACTGTGCTCGGAGCACAATTTTCCTCCTCAGAGGATAAAATCAAAGTAAAAATGTACTTACATGTACTGCTTGATGCTGCGTGAATCTCCTCGAGTGTGGAGGTAGCGGCCTATGGTACAGGTGTAGATAGCGGGCTATGATACAGGTGTAGATAGCGGCCTATGGTATGATTGATTCCTCTCAGGTGTAGATACCGCCTTTGACTCCTTTCAGATTGATTCCTCTCAGCTGTGTTGTCTCGACGAGACCGAGTTGAGAGGTGAGAAAATGCTGTGAAAACAATGAAATATTTAATAACTGTAACCAAATATATATAAGTAGAGTGCTATAAAGTACAATAAATTATCGCTAGAGTGTGCTTTTCATAATAATAATAATAATAATAAGCTAGAGCAAGGTAATCTGTTAGTAGTGATCTTGTCTTTGCTGATACAACATCAAGCTACTGTACTGAGATGGATAATGTGTTTGGTGCGGCATCAGTGGAGTCTGAGTTAAAGTCTTCAGATTTGTGCGTTCAATTCATTATAGATAGATATTTTAATCAATTAAGTGAATACCATTCTGTTCCTTTAGAAAAAATGAGATATCAATATAAATTAAGTGAACTCTTGGACACGCACCTAGATATATTGCAGCGATTAGCAGAAAAAGGATGGACAAATCTACAATATTCAACTTTTGTGAGAGATTATGAAAAATTAGGAGTTTGGCATAGTGATAACTATAATCATATTCTTGTTTGTGATTTATATGGTACATCATATGATAAATTCTGGGGGAATGGCAATATCCCAGGTTCATGGAAATGTGAGTGTGCAATCCTTAAACAGTCTATCAATAGAATTAAGAAGGTTATAATAGAAAACAATGCTCATTTAACAGAAGAACAATTAAATCAACTTATCTGGAATTTTTTACGAGATTCTGCAGATGAGACAGGCTTAGAACAGGATTGACAAAGAAAGATCAAAACATATAAGTGTATGTGTGCAATATTGTAGATAAATGAAATGCATCAACTTTGCTACTGGTTGGTTAAATATTAAAATGCGCTATCTCATTGATGATAGAAAACACTGACAAGATAAGATTCATGTTTGAAAAATGAGGTCCTCTTACTTCCATGTTGAAGGATCTAACATTGATTTGAATTATAAAATTAGAATCAAGCTAGATGTTTTATTCCCAGTAGGAATAAGGAAAGAGTTACTTTCTGTATTTGATTTGTGCATAGATATGGTTTGATGTATGGGAGAAGAGGAAAATTTAAGTAAAAATGAACTTACATGTGTTGATTTGTCGAAATGAAATAATCGGATATGCTTCTCTAAGCTCCTCGACTCGGTTCAGCTCAGGTAGCTCCTTGTTCCAGCTTAGCTCCTCGGCTATGCTTTTCTCGATGCAGGTATGTTTCCCTCACGAGAGCACAACTGTTTATGAGTCCGAGTTGTGAGGTGAGAAAATGCTGTGAAAAACAATGAAATATTTAATAACTGCAACCAAATATATATATATTATAAATCAATTTAGTGTTATTTCACAAAAATATGAGAATGTAACAAATTTTACTTACAATCAATAATGTTAGCGTCGAGCTCGTGCTAAACCTCTGTGGAGTATGCAGTGCTCGCCAATTGTGATAGGCCTCC
Organism: Nilaparvata lugens; assembly: GCF_014356525.2. Classification (NCBI taxonomy): domain Eukaryota; kingdom Metazoa; phylum Arthropoda; class Insecta; order Hemiptera; family Delphacidae; genus Nilaparvata; species Nilaparvata lugens. The sequence continues at coordinate 43,057,433 of NC_052518.1, read as the reverse complement.
TATGTGTTTCTCTCAGCTAGTACGTGTAGACAAGTGCACTCAATCAAGTCTACACTATGCAAGTTGCATTGAGCAATAAGAAATGAAAATGTGTTTTTATAGCTTGTTGTACGCACGCACAAGCACAAGCTGACATCACTCGGTCGCTCACTCAGTCAAGGCCGCCCAACGCCCCCCGACCATCACAAGGCCGTTCTTATCCATTAAGTTAATACCATCAACATGTTGATAAGGAAAGTGGGTGTCGTAGCATGCGATGTACTAACGCATAGCTGCCGAGGAGGATGATGGATTCACTTAAACTGGCAGTAGCGTAAGCCCGATCAAAGTGGAGAACGGCATGATTTCTATTCTCTCCTTTACTCGTCATTCGTAATGCAGAGATCGCTGCGTGGTGAGAGGCATATGGTTTCACTTACATCTGGCAGTATATGAATGGCGGATTAAAAAGGAACTCAGTTACATCACTGAGTTCTCTCATCACACACATGGCTTTTGCAATAGAGGAAAAGCGGCAACGTGCCAGGGGCCCGAGTTGGGTGCAAACTTGCTGCTTGTCTAAAACACATAGGAGGCGAATCACCATTTCTCTCTATCTATAACCTTGGCACGTGCGATGGATTTCACTACGTAACATCATTAGATAAGGAAAGTGTAGTATGTATCCATTAAGTTAATTGCAGCAAAAGGTGTCATTTGGTTCTAATCGTTCGAACTGATAAGACGAGAAAATGACTGGTTATTTTGATTGCACAAGTTTTAATGAATTCTCAATTGATGCAGACCCGCAAGCAAAAAAGATTGCGCAAAAAAAACCGTCAATCCCCACAATATTTATCTACTGTTATATAAAGAAAATAAATATAAATTATTAATAATTTTTTTTTAATAAACAGAGCATGATGTCGTGGGTTTCTTTTATTAAAGACTTAGTATTATGTTGTAGTACCTATCTCCTAAAGTTTTTAAATTACTTATTATAATGTTCAGAGTGCTGCATCACAGTACCAGAGTTAACAGAGTTTGAATCAGAATCTACATATAGGGCGAGTTCATGAGGGCTTCTGATGCCTCCCGACCAATACCAAGCAGCCATGTGACTATCTTCTTTTTGTAGTTAGCAACACTGCATCCCTCAGCCTCTTTTATTGTGATTGGAAGATTGCGATGAAGTAGGTGAGCAAAACGAAATGGGTTGTTATCGACCGATGTAAAGGTAGCTCTAGGTGTATTAAACCCAAAATTCAGCATATGTCTAGTGGGGTAGTTATGGTTTAGCTGTGTAAAAATTTCTGTTCTGTACGATTTGATAGAAATAAGAAGAGTTTTAATGTAGATTTGTCTTATGTCAAGAACAGGAAATTCGGTGTAGAGTTGTTCAGTAGGAAATCGGATATTTTTATTTAGAGTTATTTTGATGAGTGATCTCTGTGTGACAGCTAGTGGATGCAGCGCGGCGGCCGAGACTCCCCCCCACGCCAGGACACCATACTGGAGCAACGACTGCACGTAGGCAAAGTAAACCGTCCTACGCTGACCCACAGTCAGCATCCCTCCAAGCTGCGAAAAGGCGTAAATGAGTTTTCTAAGCCTGTTTTTAACTCCCTGAATGTGTGGAACCCAGGATAATTCATGATCAATTATTACACCTAAATATTTGTTGTGTTCCACACGCTCTATGACATTGCAACCGCAGTCCACCGACTGCAGGTCACCACAGGAGTGGATGGCCAGCCGTCTCGGAGCAGGGTCACTGTCACTTCTGAAAAATATTGGCAGATGCTTGGTTTTTTCTACATTTAATATTAAGATATTCTGCTCCAACCAGCGTTTGATTTTGACCAAGTCTGCCCCCGCCTGTTCATAAGCTTCGTCCCACGTGCAGCCGGACGACACCACCGCCGCGTCATCGGCGAAAAGGAACAACCTGCCACCCGTGGCAACCTTCTCTAAATTATTGATGTATATCAGGAACAAAAGTGGCCCCATTGTACTTCCCTGAACCACTCCATAGTCCTTTTCACTGTTAATACCATTTATACTAACGTATTGGATGCGGTTCTCCAGGTAGCTTATGAACCACTCCAACGATTTAACACCTATGTAATGCAATTTTGAAATTAACTTATGTCGATCTATGGAGTCGAATGCTTTAGCTAGGTCCAGGAAAGTAACCAGGACACGTCTCCTATCTCCAATCTCCTTAGCTATGTTTTTAGAAAACTCAAAAAATGCATGAGACGTGCTCCTGTCCTTTCTAAAACCGATCTGGAGATCTGATATTATTTTCTCACGCTCCAAGTAATCAGCAAGCTGTAATTTAACACATTTCTCAATGATCTTAGATAAGGTGCAGAGTAGAGAAATCGGTCTGTAATTAATTAATTCAAATTAATTTAACGCCAGCCTTCCGTCTCCATTCCATCAGTTCATTAGGCGTCGTGACGCCTAACAAACGAATAGCCGCCGGCAAAAAGGTTGTATTCCACAAATTGTAAATTTTTCAGGAACAGCAAAAACGTTACAACCTTCATGCACGATCAAGTGTGGAGGTTAAATTTTAAAACCGAAATCAGCTGTTGATAATCAGGTTAACCAATATAAGATATTGTAGAAGTAAAACCGACTACTTTTACAACCTTTTTGCATGGAAACATCACTTTACCAAAAGTTGTGGGTTACAACCTTTTTGCGGGCAACTATTCAGTCTTGACTATGATTGCCGGGGGCGGGGGCGGGGTCGATTTCCCGTCATTAGTGCGGATAGACTCCAGTCGATGACAGGTATGTATCATCTCTGGAGTGACGTTGAAGCCCATGGCTTGTCCCACCTCAGCCACCGTCTCCAGAACGTCCACTTTATCCTTCTCGGGGATCCCCTAAATTTCCAGCGTGTTTCTCCTGGAGAGAATTGCTCTTGCTCATCAAGTCGCTCCTCGGTGGATTGCAATCGCGCTTTAATTAATTTAATTTCACCTTTAAGATAGTCAATAATTAGAAGACTCCGCGCTCTACTATTCTCAATACTATCTCCAACATGTAAAATATTTCGTGTCGCTGATAAGCATCCGATTCATTAATGATGGTTAATTAATGCAATTATTGAATAATTCGAAGAGTTGTGCGTTGACAGGTGTGACACAGTGGGGCAGTGGGAGTAATGGATGGGTTTCCAACCCACACAATCCTATTATTTGAGCCGGAAGTCGGCAAGTGATTGAGGCAGACTGGCCGCCCCTTTACTCCTTTCCCATTCCACTTATTCATCCCTACCAGCTTACAACCCTTTGGGACAATATTGTTGCCTGCTCTGCAATAAAATAGTACTCCCACGTCCAATGGAAACCGCTCACTCCATTATTGATATATTGCTGCCTTCCAGTGCAGTCTAGAACTGTATCATAGGACAGTTTCCAAAATTATTTAGAAAAAGAGAACAAATATGTCATTTCAATTATTGATGTGTAGGTTATTCTGGTCGTAGAGTTGAATGTAATATTTTAATATAATTAATACTGTCAATAATTGACAATTAATGTTAATACAATCCAAGACCCAATTCGAATATAATGATCTATAAAGGTGCGTTCAGACTTATGCTCTGCTCCGCAAACGAACGTTACTCGAGCAGATCGCTAGATGATGGCAGGTCGAGAAAGAGCGGAACGCGAAGAGAGCGTGTAAAGAGCTTGAGCTTCGTACAGAGCTCGAGCTTGGCAAGTTCCTGGGGCGAACTAACCGAAAGTTGCGCATGCGCGGTTAACTTTTTTGTTTGATCAGTTACGATCTCTGTGTCAGCATATATGAAGCTATCAAAATTAATAATCATTTATTAAATCATCAAAATAAAATTATGTGAAATTATAAAATCATTTTCAATAATAGGTACAGTACCAGCATATTAGAATTTAGAAGAAAGAAGCCAAATTCCCAAGCCCAACCACGCCTTTCACCTTTTAAAACATTGACAGACATAACTTTTTTGTAATAAAACATCAACATAAAATGCAAAGAACATAATAATTATCATCATAAGAGAATTAATTGATAAAAATAATGTATGATTAGGCTACCCAGCAAACCCCTGTCAGAATATTTTATTCAGTTTTGTCACCTAATCAGCTGGATTGAACGTTTCACATTTGTGAGGTCAGGTTGTAGTGAAGTCAACAATACGATAAGCGCGCGATCATCCCTCGAACATATTTCGAACCTCTAGCGAACCCTTTCGTAACATCTCACGTAACGTTCACGATCGGAGCGTGTTCAAGGCGTGTATATCTGTACGCATCTTAATTTCTTACATTGGAACTAACAGAAGACAACTAATATACGTAAGCAATAAATTATAAATAAAATCCCTGAACATTATATTAACTATGGCAAATTAATAAAATGAAGAATTATAACAACAATCGGATAATAATTATTTTTTACACTCATAGAAGTAGAAAATATCATTATTTAAAATAGCATATATAAAAAAAATAATCACTTAGAGTTAGTACTCTTCTGTTTTGTGGTTCACTTGCACTTTGTAATTCTTCTAGTGATTTCTTACAAGTATGTCTATGCTGTACTTATTTTGAATGAATATACCCTGGTCCTATGGTTTTCTCCCATTCAATCTTTTTACATTTTCTGATTCTTTAGAAACTCTCAAGAACTGAAAGATTTTCCAGTACATGGATAACTATAGTTGAAAATCCTAAAAAACGTCCCCAATTTCAGCATACCCCACCACGAAGTCTGTTACTTTGTATTTGACATTTTTGTAATTTGTTTCTATTTCTTGTGTCTTTTTGAATCTTTTTGTCTTAAAAAAATAACTGGAAATTTTGAAACTTTTAACATTTTGGTTTTGTTTTTTGAACTTGAGGAATTCTAAGAATCAATTGAAATATTGTTTAATTTTTTTGTATTTTGAGATAGTGTTTTTTCTAAAATGATCTGTATTTTTGAGACCTGGTAGACTGTTTTATCTTGGATGTACCATGGAGCCAAGATAGCCTAAAGATATCCCATATAGTTTGATGTTCCAATTTTAGCAATTTCTTGTTAACGGAATATCGGTTTGTTATTACGGTTTTGGCCATGTGAATTGTACAAACGGCCAGTGTGAGAGACTCACAACGTCACTTAGCTTCACGACTACTATAATATTGCGTGGTTAACCGCGAAGTGGAAAATGAAGCCTGTCATGGGATATCTTCTTGTACGTACCTTACTCTATTCATATTCAATTGTACACAAATCCGTTCGTCTTCAGACACGGTGCAGTAAACATCGTTATCTCCGTGGCTCTGCTATCGATAAATTGTGACAGTGAAGCTTTGTTTTCTGAAATGGAGTGCAATAAATGCAATGTAAATGTAGTCAAGGAGGATCTTATTGTGTGTAGTGAGTGCAAGAACAGTGTTCACTATTTATGTCAGTCGATAAGTGAAAAAAACTTTAGAAAAATGTCTACTGAAAAAAAATCCAAATGGAAGTGTGTTTCTTGCAAGACGACAACGATTGAACCTGCTGTAGTGATTGAAGCGGTGAAGGGGGGTGAGGGGTCTGCTGCAGTCATTGAACCAGCGAAGGGTGGTGAGGGGTCTGCGATAGCTCAGCCGACCGGCGGTGCGTTATCTCAGCTCGACTTGGAAGCTATCTCCACTATCGTCAAGCAGATTATTCAATCACAATTATCTCCTACTTTTCTCCGTGATTTCCAAGATATGAAATCATCTATTGAATTCGTGTCGGACGAGTTCGATAAATTCAAACAGGAACTGAAAGATTGCAATGAGGAACTCAAAATAGTGAAAAGTGAGAATGAAAACTTGAAAGCAGACATTAGCTCATTAAAAAAACAAATCGCTGATTTTGAGATGTACACTCGGCGTGACAACGTTATTGTAACTGGTTTACCTGAATCTCCTAAGGAATCCGTATTTGAAATTTTTAAAAATATTTCTACTGCAATAGGTAGTCCTCTAACAGGCAAGGATCTTAGTGCCGCACACAGAGTTCCTTCGCGTACCAAGGACGGCATTAAGCCTATTATTTTAAAATTTATGCGTCGAGAAGATAAGGTGACATGGCTGTCTGAATTCAAGAAGAAGGCACTTGAAGACAAAAGTGAGCCTGGCATATCGACAAAGACTGTATCTCGCTTTCTTCCGGTTGGTAGGATATCGGCGTACCAACACTTGTCCCCGGCGGTGTCCATGCTGCTCAAAGACACGAAGAAGTTGGCTGAAGAGAAAAACTACCGCTACGTATGGTCTAGAGATGGAAAAATTTTTGTCAGGAAGACTGAAACCAGTCCGGCTTTGCTGATTAGATCGAAGGATGATTACAACAAGCTGTAAATTAGTTTCTATTTGGTTATTGTTTTTTTTTCTCTCTAATTTATTATGGAGAACTGCCAAGTAAGAGACTTATTGGAGGAACTTTATGACAATAATAATTGTAAAACTTCGAAGCTACAAGATTCTAATCATGTTAATTTTTTCTTTTCGGACAATTCTGTTTTAAAAATTTTTCATTTGAACATTAGAAGTGTCAGACGGAATTTTGATGAATTATGTGTGCTTCTTACTAGTTTAAATGTAAATTTTGATATTATAATACTCACTGAAACCTGGTTGTCTCATGATGACGGGTTTGATCTACCCAATTACAATAAATACATAAAACCAACAAAATATAATAAATGCGATGGAATTATTGTGTATATTAAGCATGGTATTAAGTTTGAAATATTGAATGTCGATATTCAACAAACAAATGTTATTAATTTTATTATTGATTTTCAACAAAACCAGTTTTACTTCACTGCCCTTTATCGATCACCGTCAGATACGAATGTTTTTGAATTCATAGATAACCTTGAAATGTTTTTAGAGGAGACTAAATGCTTCTCAAATCGAGTCCTGATTGGTGATACGAATATTGATATCTTGGAAAATCGTTTAGGTCTAGCTGGGCATAGGTATATGGATGTATTGAATGAATATGGGTTTATAAGTTATCTTTATGGAGGTACTAGAATCGGTGACGTATCTGAAACATGTATTGACCATTTTTTTCTAAAAAGTCGGTATTTTAGGCTTAATCCAGCTATTTTTAATTGTTCGATTACTGACCATGAAGCAATAATGGGTACTATTAGTGAGACTAAGAATCAAATATGTGAAAATAAAAATACTGCTGTTGATGATCTACAAATCATACAAGAAAAAATTGATTTAAATAATTTTAAGATTAGAATTGAAAACGAATCGTGGGGGGAAACTATGTCAGAAAACAGTGCTAAAAAAGCCTTTACAATTTTCTTTGATACTATCATAAAACATTTTACATTATCAAAAAAAGTTTGTCATAGGGTTAGCAGTAGACAAACCCGACTTAAACCCTGGATCACATCAAGTTTAGTTAGATCTATAAGGACAAGGAACAAAATGACTATAAAAGCTAGAAGACAGCCGTTCAATGATGCACTTGCCAACAAATTAAAAAATTATAATACTATTTTAAAGAGGATTTTGCGCGTGGTAAAGGAGACTTATTTCAAAAACAAATTTATTAACTGCAAACATAATATCAAGAAGACCTGGGAAACAATAAATGAAGCAACGGATTCTACTAAACAAAAGAAAAATATATCTTCTGATATACAAGGCATTGATAAACGAGTAATAAAGTCAGACAAAAAGAAAGAGATAGCAGATGAATTCAATAAATATTTCACTACAATCGGTAAAGAGATTACAAATAGGAATCTAAAGAACTTAAATCAAGACAAAACATACAGGTATAGAGTAATTCCAGGAAATTGTAATTCATTCTTTTTTACACCAGTCTCAGAAGAAGAAGTTATTAATACTATTTTTAGTCTGAAAAGAAGGGTAACTCCTGGCCCTGATGGAGTATATGCAAATTGCCTCATTGAAAATGCATATAATATTTCTAAACCTCTTGAGCATATAATTAATCTATGTTTTCAACAGGGCTACTTCCCTGACGAAATGAAACGGGCTATAGTCATTCCATTACATAAAGGAAAGGAGAAATCCAGTTTGAATAATTATCGTCCTATTTCCCTCTTATCTAGTATTAGTAAAATTATAGAAAAATGTGTAAAGTCGAGACTAATATCCTACTTAAATAAATATAAAATCTTAAATAGTTCGCAATTGGGTTTTCAGAGTGGCCTTAATACTTCTGATGCAATATTTAGAGTGAGTAGAGAAGTTATAAATCATTTAGATAGAGGAAAAAAGTGCTTGGGAATCTTCCTGGACTTCCAAAAGGCTTTCGACACAGTGGACCATGAACTCTTGCTAAATAAAATGGAAATTATCGGTTTTAGAGGCATAGTTTTGAAATTTTTTAGGTCATACTTAAACTTAAGGTCACAAGCCGTAAAAATTGATGATACAATTAGCAACGATAGGAGAGTTGAAGCTGGGATTCCACAAGGAACAGTGCTTGGCCCAATTCTATTCCTAATTTATATTAATGATTTATTAAATATTGATCTAGACTGTGGCTCTCTCTACTCTTTTGCGGATGACACTGTAGCTCTGTTTCATGGAAATTCATGGATGGAAACATTTAAGAAAGCAAATAGTGGTATAGCAAAGATAAAAAATTGGTGTGACCACAATAAATTATGTATAAATAAAGATAAAACTGTGGTTCTACCCTTTTACCTCACAATGGCTGGTAAGCCCTCTGAGGAGTACCAACTTAAAATAATTATTCATAAACCTGACTGTAATCAGTCTTATTGCCAGTGTGTTCCTCTCTTTGTTCATGATTCTGTAAAATACCTAGGCATCATGATAGATTCTCGACTAAGGTGGGAGCCACATATTTCTTATGTTTGTAATAGATTAAGGAAAACATTTTATAAGTTTGTTCAATTGAGAAATATTCTTCCATTGTACCAGTTGAGGATGGTATTCCTTGCCCTAATCTCTTCTGTAATTGAATACGGCATTGTTGGATGGGGAGGTTGTGGATCTTCCATCTTACAACCCCTTATTTTGCAATATAAGAAAATTGTAAAAATATGTCTGAATAGACCAGTTAGATATCCCACTAACCTAATCTATAAAGAATTCAAAGTTCTAAGCCCTGAGGATTTATATAAATTTAACTTATTAAAATATGTATTTGAACGACCATTAGATTTTCCAGTGACTCCTGAACATGGATATACAACTCGTGGTCAAGCCAGAGAGAAACTGTATGAGCCGAGATGTGTAACTGCATCTGCGGCTGGTCATGCAGCCTTTCAGGGTCCTCGTTTATTTAATGTTTTACCTTTCGATATTTCTAGAGAGTCCTCCTTATCGATTTTCTGTAGAAGGTTAAGATTGTATTTATCGGCTTCATAAATTGTTTCGTTTCATTTTTTTTTCATTGAAATATGTTTAACTTTATTCTGTAAACTAGGCTATATAAACTAAGCATTGTAATCAATTTGTTTATTTTTGTGGAAGATGTGTATTTTTGTTTAGATTGCTTTAATGGCATAAGATAATACTATTTATGTAAGTAGCTCTATATAGTACTTGAAGCAGCTGAATCGTTTTTCTTATATATTTTCTGTAATTCATAAGACGAACCACTCCTCGACGCAGGCCTAGCCTAATGAGGAGTGCACTTGATATTTTTACATTTATTCCACCACGATTCTGTCTGTCATCGGCAATAGTATATATAACAAGTTGAAGTGTAGCAGTTAAGAAGACGGAATGCTGCAAGCTCTACAGCTAATACTTTCCAAGCTGGACAACCAGGAAGTACCATTGTCCTCTTTCGAAAAAAAGCTTCAAAAAGTGAAAAGCAGCAACAACGTGGCTGAGAACAGAAGAAAGCAATGAATTACTAATTGAAAATCATGGCGTGGAATTAGAGTTGATACTAAATAGTGAAAAAATAGACATTTTCCTTATATCAGAAACTCACTCGACCAACCAGTCTTATCTTAGAAGTAGAGATTATAAATCATATCATACTACAGGGTTGTGTGGCAGAGAGGACCAGGAGTCCCTACTCCGCCCTTATAAAGGAAAATAATCAATCAATCAATCAATCATACTGATAATTCGCAAGGGGAAGTACTGCAGTAATTGTGAGAGAAACTGTACAACATACTGAGAAGCAGGAATGCCAGACGAATGGAATCAAAGCTTCTGTCATATCATTGGAGTTCAGAAGATGCTAAGTGTCATTAGTAGCAATATATAGCCCTCCAAGACATTCACTAAATCATCAAGCCTACGCAGAATTCTTCAATAATCAAGCATCTAGGAAGAAGGTTTATCATAGGAGAAGAACTCAATGCTAAACATACTCATTGGGGCTCTAGTTTAACCACGGCCAAGAACGTTTTAGTGGAATCCAGCAATTACAATATGAAGCAATATCAAGTGGCAACCCAACATACTGGCCAACTGAAACACAGGTAAAATTCCAGATCTGATACATTTGTTCATCATAAGAAATATCTCCACAAACTACATCGATATGAGTCCGGGCGCAAATGTCATTCCGTGGTCATTTTTGAGGATCAGCCGTGGAAGATGTCTCAATCTCTTCGTTTGGTCTAGTATAATAAGGATCGTGATGATGATAAGTCGAAATCACAGGCAAACACCTCGGAAACAAGATGGCTACCAAAATTTCCAGGGTTTTTCTGAATCGCTTTTATTTCAATAATAGTTATAACGTTGTTTTTTGCAAGAGATACAGAGAAATTTGAAATCTATGAAATCTAGAGCGTTTTTTTCAACTTTGGAACGATCTATCTTCATGCTCAGTACGTGATAAAATGATTTCTCCAGCGCCCTCCAAAGAAAACCCTGCATGATTTCTGGTGCGTTTTCTCATTTGCATGAGGTAACAAGCTAGAACTATTAAATAGATTTTTTCAGTCTACTTTAAGATAGAGACTTCCACACCAGGCATGGTCTTCATTTGAATAAGAGAGGTAAAATGCTTCTAGCAGACAGAATTCACAAAATTGTTATGGCTGGACCTCTGTGTGTCCTTGATTGTACAAGTGCTGGTAGGTCAGGTATAATTATTGATAACTGTAGTCAGGAGTATAATGCAGTAACTGAATCGTCTGAGATATTGGATGCTACTCTTTGTGACTTACCGGTGAAGACAGTACTTCCATTTCTGTTGGGAACGGATATGGGTAAAATGTTAGTCATGGACCTGGTCCAGTAGCATCTGATTATGTAGCAGTTGATCATGTCAACCATGAGTCACAAAATAATATTATCCAGAGTATTCCAGTCTTGACTTCTTACAGACCTATTAATTTTTTAGAATGAGGCAGCAAACGGGAGCACCTGTGAACCAGATTCAGTATTCAAATCTCATTGACTGTACTTCCGAGGCTGAAATGGGACAAGATGAAGGAACGGGTTGTGCACATGCCCAAACATGAAACATTGAATGTCTTGCACTACAATATTTGTAGTATTTGTAACTAAAGTACAGAGTTTGCTCTACAGATTGGAAGCTTACAGGCCAAAATGGCAGTGAATCAGTAGAGGTTGAAGGCTTCAACCTTGTATGTCGTTTCAATAGAGAATTACGTAAGGGAAGTAGTGTTGCCATTCAAAGAAGAAATGAACTGTCATCCTCTGAATTTCTCTAACAGGTGTTTGTGAGTCGGTCTCTGAGGCAGCAGCTGTAACGGTAAATAATATTTTTTCAATTGTTTGTATTTACAGATCTCCGGACAGCTATATTGATGTATTTATTGAAAAGATTGACCTACTCTTGTCCTCCGCATTCAGGAGATTCAAAGGATTACTTATAATTGGTGACTTCAATGTGAATTTAATGTGTAACTCTAGCTCTAAGCGGGAGGTGTTGTCTGTATTTGGGGCCTATGGCTTGCAGGATCTTATTAAGGAACCTACTTGAGTGACATCACATTCCTCTTCCTTGTTGGATAATGTATTTGCTACTCACGACCTCGCCGGCACAGTATCTTCAGGGGTTGTGAACCTGTCTTTGTCTGACCACTTTGCTCAGGAAGTGATCATTCCGTTGCCTTTTCAACCCACAAATCCTCATGAGCTAGTTAGGAAGAGATTCTTCTCAAATCGAAGCAAGGCAAAGTTCTCAGCATTTCTGAACCAATGTGATTGGTCTCCTATCAACTCAAGTAATAAAGATAAAAAAGAGACTTGCAGATGGCCTCAATCTCTTCGTTACAACAAGACGAAAACGATTATGGAAACAACAAAAAAATTCGACATCATTGAAAAATACAAGATGGCGGTCATTATTGACAGAAATTTTTATTGCTTGTTATTCAGTTATTGTGAGAGATATCGGATTGGTTTTACCACCAAAGTGTTTAGAATTAACCAAAAAATGATGTTCAAGAGAATCATTCTATTTCGACCACTCTTTCAATTATTTATTCAATTTCAAATACTTGAAACATACATTTTTCGGGTGTTGCAGAATATTTCCAAAACTTCAGAATGACATCTAGTTGGAACTTGTAAGTCCATATTTTACGACTGGAGCCTCATTGGAAAAAAGAGTAAAAAGTACTGTTTGCAGTGGAAAACACACTTTTTCCACCAAATGCCAAACCCAACAATTGGAAAACCGTGTAACTCATGACTCCTTGAAGGTACAGACTTGGGAATGGTATCAATCTCTTAATGATGATGTGTAAAAACAGATTATCCATGATGGCAATCTCAAAAATTTTTGTCATCATGAAAAAAAAAGATGGCGGTAATATATGTCGATTTTCAAGAAATCGTCTGTAATTCCAATAATATGGAGGATATCGGATCAATTCAGCCATCTGGAAGCTTCAAAATAATCATACTACAATATCCAATAGATTTATCCAATTCCACCAACTTTTAATATGGTCAATATAGCTTCAAACTCTTGCAATTAGATTCTTTGGAGACAAAATCTTATTTTTCACCCTGTAAATGTATTCAGAGTGATCAAACACCAAAATTTTTGGCACAGTGTTGTAGAATATTATAAAGGCTTTAAAATGACATCCAGTTGAATGCTGTAAGTTCACTTGAAAAAACTTGAGAAAAAACTACTGTTTGCAGCGGAAAACACTCTTTTTTCACCATATGCCAAACCTGGACAATTAGAAAACCATGTAACTCCTGACCCCTTGAAGGTCAGGATACCTAAAAATGATACCTAAAAATGGTATCAATCTATTCGTAAAGATGTGTGGAGATATATTATCCATGATGGCAATCTTAAAAATGTTTGACATCATAGAAAAATCCAAGATGGCGGCCAAAAATCTGATTTCAAGAGTTTGAAGTTATATCCACCATATATAGTAAAAGTTGGTGGAATTGGATAAATCTTTCGGATATTGTAGTACGATTATTGTGGCCGTTATCATTTTTATTATTTCCAGATGACTTAATTGATCCAATATCCTCTACATTATTAGAATTACAGACGATTTCTTGAAAATCGTCATATTTTTGCCGCCATCTTGTTTTTACCATGATGACAAACATTTTTTTGACAATCTCTTTCAACACATCATTATAAAGAGATTGGGACATCTTTCACGGCTGTTACTCAAAAATGAGCATGGAGTGCCTTATTCATGACATTTGCGCCCAGACTATATTGAAGACAACTCAATTCAATTCAATTCAAAAATTAATTCATTTCGCACAAAATATTATTACAAAACATCGTATCGGCTAAAAATACAAAAAAAAAATACTAATAAAAATTCACTATGAAAAATAACTTATTTCAACATTTCCTGTTTTGGTTTGGAGGACAAAAAGATAAAGCGAAATAAAGATGGGCACACCTAGGAATAAGCCCTATTGGAGTGCACTTCACTTAAAATAAAAATAATTTTAAGACTTTAGAGTTGTATGACCACTACGCTCTACACAAGAAATAAACTCTATTCATTGTCACGATGTATATCGTAACTAGAGAAAGGCATTGAATTTAGGGCTCATTTATTCGACGCTCGGCTATCTTTCATAGAATCTGAGGGGTCAACGTTCAAGCCAGCCACTGGCCTACCGCTCAGCGTTGCTGCGCATCCTCTCTCCCCTCCCTCTCGGTCACTGAGGGAGGCTCGAGAAAGGCCAGCAAGAGGCAGTCGAGTTCGGAGAGCCAAGTCGAGCGGTCGAGAGAGGTGAGAAGGAAGCAGCGAGCAGCTAGCAACGTCACAGTACACCAGTACTAAGTGAACTCCGATTCCTTCAGCGACCGGGAGTTGTGTCGAGGTTAAAGTCGATTAGCCTCTCACACAGTGAACTCCACTGCTCTACACTCGTTTGGGGCGAGTGTTGAACGACATTTAACCTGTTTGGATGACGGGTTGCCAGTTTCGACCAACGACAACACGTCAGGTTTGGTCGAAACCTGACTCCCCATTGGTAGGACACCAGTGGGGCATCGAGGCGAGAAAGGACATCTGGGAAGGTGTGGAAAAGCCTTTCCCGTAACTCCGCGGACGATCCGGACCCCAGGAGGACAGCTGGTGCCCGGCCAGTAGGACTTAGGAAAGTCTAGAGTGCTGGCCGCCGCAGCGCACTAGTCCAGTGCGGGATCGCAAGAGGACGTCTAGGAAGGCCAGGAAAAGCCTTTCCCGCAACTCCGCGGACGATCCGGACCCCAGGAGGACAGCTAGTGCCGGCCAGTAGGACTTAGGAGAGTCTAGAGTGCTGGCCGCCGCAGCGCACTAGTCCAGTGCGGGATCGCAAGAGGACGTCTGGAAGGCCAGGAAAAGCCTTTCCCGCAACTCCGCGGCCGATCCGGACCCCAGGAGGACAGCTGGTGCCCGGCCAGTAGGACTTAGGAAGTCCAGAGTGCTGGCCGCCGCAGCGCACTAGTCCAGTGCGGGATCGCAAGAGGACGTCTGGGAAGGCCAGGAAAAGCCTTTCCCGCAACTCCGCGGCCGATCCGGACCCCAGGAGGACAGCTGGTGCCCGGCCAGTAGGACTTAGGAAAGTCCAGAGTACTGGCCGCCGCAGCGCACTAGTCCAGTGCGGGATCGCAAGAGGACGTCTGGGAAGGCCAGGAAAGGCCTTTCCCGCAACTCCGCGGCCGATCCGGACCCCAGGAGGACAGCTGGTGCCCGGCAAGTAGGACTTAGGAAAGTCCAGAGTGCTGGCCGCCGCAGCGCACTAGTCCAGTGCGGGATCGCAAGAGGACGTCTGGGAAGGCCGGGAAAAGCCTTTCCCGCAACTCCGCGGCCGATCCGGACCCCAGGAGGACAGCTGGTGCCCGGCAAGTAGGACTTAGGAAAGTCCAGAGTGCTGGCCGCCGCAGCGCACTAGTCCAGTGCGGGATCGCAAGAGGACGTCTGGGAAGGCCGGGAAAAGCCTTTCCCGCAACTCCGCGGCCGATCCGGACCCCAGGAGGACAGCTGGTGCCCGGCAAGTAGGACTTAGGAAAGTCCAGAGCGCGGGCCGCCGCAGCGCACTAAACCAGTGCGGAACCGGAAGAGGACCTCTGGGAAGGCCAGGGAAAGCCTTTACCAGAGCTCCGCAACCAACCCGGACCCCGGGAAGACACCCGGTGCCCGAGGACTAAGACTTAGTCCCGACACGAAGCCCTTTCTCACGACTAACACTGCAAGGTTCCTGTTCCCTTCTTCCCGCGACCAACCCTGTTTGGCAGTGCGAAAGCACGGCCCCTCTTTCCTAAAAGAGGGAAACATTCCTCCAAAGCACTCAAAACCCTGTTTCAACCCCCAACCCGAGCGAGGGTGGTTGACGGACGCCCCACCGAGACTCCCGTCCCCTGCCGCGGCCCTCCCCAGTCGCCGACTGAGTTTAGCCGGCCCAGAGCGACACTGGGAACTCTGGTAGAGAAAGGTGTGGGCAATAATCTACTCAGAAGATTGGCGCCCAACGTGGGGCCCAAGGCAGGAGGAGAAAAGCAGCAATGAGTGCAGAAGAGAAATGTAATCGCGCCGGAGAAGACCAGGAGGCGCGAGAGGATAACAGCGATCCAGGAGTGTCCTGGATTTACAAACTCCACCGGAATGAAGCAGTGGATCTAGCAGCATCAGCAGGGCTACCTACAACAGGTACCATGGCAGAGCTCAGGAGAGCTCTTGTCGAAAACCACCGGAGGACAATGGTGGAGGCCGCCGGTCTAAACAGGATCGGTGGCGGAGCTGGCACAGGTCAGGAAGAGGAAGGAGCTGCAGCTTTGTGGCCACCAGTCGCGGAGGCCACTGCATGTTCCAGACTGGAAGAAATACCCAAGGAGACGTCTCCAGAGTTTGATGGAGACTCCAGCAACTCCTGGGTGTACAGAGTGCACGATCAAGGCTTGATTGATCTACTACTCGACTCAGTGCTGACAGATAGCACAAGTACGAGCCTGAGGAGGGCTCTACTGGAGCAACGACAGCGGATTGTTGCGATGCTCCCCGTTCTGGATAATGGGGAGGAGGCGCTTCGTCGAAGAGCGCGAAGGCCAGCACCAGTTAGCGAGGAGGCAGAGCCTGCACTGGTGAGGCCGGAGATGCCGGAGAGGCATGATAACATGCCTAGGCATGTGTTGAGGTCACCTACCAGTCCAGCGGTGCCTGCTACATCCTGTATGGACCCGGGTGCCGTGTGTGACAAGGTTCGAGGGTGGTGGCTCTCATATGATGGGAGTGGAGATGCTCCAAGTTTTATGGAGCGGCTCGAGGAGCTGCAACAAGCATATGGCTTGTCTGGCAGACAGTTATTTCCAGCGCTACCTGAAATGTTAGCGGGGAAATGTTCCTTATGGATGAGGAATAGGAGAGAACAGTGGAGACACTGGGACGATTTCCTGAGAGACTTTCGGTCTCGTTACTATCCACCTACTTATGTGGAGGATCTTGAGAATGAAATTTTCGACAGGCGGCAGAAAGAAGGCGAGCTCATAGACGACTATGTTGAGGAGCTGCTAACGCTGATGAGGAGAAGAGGTGGTTTTTCAGAGAGTAGCCAGGTACAGAGATTGTACAAAAATCTTTTACCACGCTACAAGCTCTACATCAGGGAGGCTGAAGTGTACACCACCGACGACTTGCTACACTTAGCGAGGCGATATGAACGAATTAAATTCGAGGAGAAGAGTGCTCAACAGAGACAACGAGCTGTGAAGCAGGAGGAGGTGAGGAAGCAGACCAAGCCTCGACAGGAGACGACTACTACACAGCGCCGGAGTGAACAACCTCCAGAAGGCCCCTTGTGTTGGCAGTGCAAGAAGGTGGGACACTGGAGATCAGAGTGTCCGGAGGTTTCACTCTGCTCAAAGTGCGGGAAGCCACGACCAAATTGTTCCTGTGAGAGAGAGCAGAAGAAGACTTCTGATAGAACAGCTGGGGTTGAAACAAGGCTTCAAATCCAGCTAGAGCCAGAGCTCCAGGATGACAACCGTCTTTTCACTACAGTGGAAATAGGAAGCAGACAGTATAGTGCTCTTCTCGACACAGGAGCAGAGTCCAACTATATTAGCTCTAAAGCTTTTAATAGTTTGGAAGCAGTGGAACGAGAGCCTGTGCAGCGCGGCACTGTTATGGCTAACGGAGCGGCTGCACGACTGCGAGGTGGTGTTATAACCAACCTGAAAATTGGCAGAATATCCCTATCAACAACACTCACAATAATGGATGGGCTTTCTCCAGATGTTCTGCTTGGTATGGAGTTTCTTCGTGAGCACCGGGTGAAAATAGACCCCTATTCCCGGTCAGTGGAATGGGATCCTCATCTCGTCAAAAAGCACATTGGAGACGATATTTCCACTCCAAAAGTGGGAAAAGGAGCTGTCAACTCGAGGCTGGCTACTGTTAAAACCCAGCCTGACATAGGGAGGTCAAGGAAGCCACCTGGAATTATTCCTGTGAAGAAGCAGGAGAAGAAGAAATTTCCTCAAGTCCAGAAACACGTAGGAGCCGTGTGGAAGACTGGAAAAGAGGAATTTCTTTCTCAGAAAATTTCTCCAGCCCGTGGAAAGTTCATTTGCTGGCACTGTAAACGAGCTGGGCACTGGAGGTTCAACTGTCCGGAAAAGCGGTACCGGAGGCGGAAGAAGGAGGATAATTTTCAGCAAGGAGCTGGAGATAATCGTCAAGTAGTGCAGTCTAGAAGACTGCCGGTGCTGGAAACTACACTCAAAGTAGTTTCAGATGTTGGAGACAAGAATTATAATGCCAACCGGTATTATAATTGGAAAAGGAGGACAAGGAAGGTGAACTCTGGACAGCTAGTCTACAGGAAGGAGTGTCACCTGTCCTCGGGTGCTAATCAGCTTGCCGCGAAGTTAGCGCCGGAATTTTCTGGCCTCTATGAGGTCGAGAAAATGTTGAGTGCCGGTAAGAGGTTTACTGTGCACGAGAAGGGCACCAAGCTCCAGCCACACCTGCCCGAAGATGAGGAAGAGGATGGTGATGGAGCAGTTGCGGAAAAGGTGGACGGAATTCGAGCGGATGGACAGCAGGAGGCCGAGCGAGTCTATAGAGGGTCGCTGCCTATCCGGAGGATGGGATACCAGAGAGGCGTCACGCGCCGCCAATAAGGAGGTAAGAGGCGAGAAGGGGTGGATATCATAGAAGTTCAATCATATCACAGCTTTAGAGCTATTTTTGATTCATAAATTATCCCATTTAAAATGAGGAAATTAAATTTTGTTATCAAAGACAAAATTGTATAGAAATTGAAGAAAATTAATTCAGAATTATTAGCACGAATTTATCAGCCGAATTTTGAAAATTAATAGCATTAGCACGATTCCGAAAATAATGGAAATATTAAAAGGCTGACATATTATTGTTATTGAAAGAAATTGGTCAATAGTTTTTTAAAAAAGAAACAGCATATTCCGTTTAATTTTTCTCATGAAATAGAGTTCTACTTAAACTAAATGGCAACTCAACCATTACAGTTTAATCGATATAATCAGTCATAAAGCAATGGCTGAATTAGATGGAAAAGATATTATTGACAAATTAATGCATTTCTTTTGATCTGAAGGCAATCTCAATAATTTCAGTTTGAAATTTATTATGATGTGACCAAGCAAGGGTAATCAAGAAAATTTTCTACAGTCTATGACTAGTTAATAACAGCTAAGGTCGATTCAAACTAGACTAAATTTTCTTAATCGGTATATTACCGATATTGTTGTAACCAAGTACAGGTTAACAAACAAAACTTGCAGTAGCTTGTTTTCTACTTGCCATAAATAGTTGATGGCGAAATGAGTGGATAGAGAATATTAGAAAATATTATAGATCAGTATGATCCGAATAATATTTTAACCATGAGGTAATGGTTATAATAATTGAAATCATTTAATGAAGCTGGTGGTAATTGCTTTAATCCGTGTAAAGCGTTACGATGCAGTTAATTAACAGACGTTATTATACTGTGGGATAAAAGTGAATTACGTTGCAATTAATTATTCATGTGGTATGAATAAATTGCGTTTGATTGTGAGTCGAGATGTACTACAATCGGAGGTTATTAGCTTCAGATTATGATTAAAATTTTCTAATATTTCACTTGAAAATAAAGTCGGAGGACTTACTATGAATTGGAATAAAATAATTATTATTTCAATTCGAATTAATTCTATGTTGGATCGAGAAGTCACTTGTGCTGTGCAGATAAGATAAGCATTATCTCAACTGGCTAACTGCTATCACCAAGCTTCTAGTCTGTAGAAGAGAATTACTTCTCCTTTTCAATAACAATTTAAAACATTGAATTCATGAGAATTCTAGTTTTTCCAGATATTCTACTGTTATTGAGTCAGTCTGTGTTTGATCGTGCTATTGTTAGTTTTGGAATTAGATCACGTCTCGAGAGTGAATCTAATTTTTACTCAGCCTACCATCATGAGTTTATTGACGGTGTATTGATTCATTGAATAATTATTATTTGTGCTAATTGTTGTGATTATTTTTCGGAAAATCAATATTTACTGAGTGTGAATTAATTAACAGCTGTTGTGTCATTATACACACCTTGAGTGAGTAATTACTTTGAAAAAGTAAATTAAGATTTATTTCGGGGTGAAATAAGTCTTGAAGTGAGAAAGAGAGATTGAGCAATAAATGTTCACAGGTTGTGAATTAATTAGCAGATGTTATCTGTTATAATAAACACACTGTCATTTGTATCCAATGGATAGTTACTTTGCATAAGTAAATAATGTGATTGATTTCATTATTGAAATGAACAGTGAAAAGTGGAATATTGAGTTGAAATTTATAGTTTCGATTTTATTATTGTGATATAATGAGAAGGCTGTGATCCTCATAACAGATCGAAAATGAATTATTATTTCGACCACATTTAATTGTGATATAAAATCGAAATATGTGGTGTAACATCACAACTAGTGGCTTCATGTCAACCATATAATTCAGTATTCCTCATCATATTATCATCTCTCATATTTTATTGTGAACAATAAGTTGCTGATACACTGAACTAACTGAGAGTATCCATCACTCTGACACTTGGTAATTTTCCTGGACTCCAATTCGCCTCTATCAACTTCTGCCTCCTGTGAAGTGTTACATTGTTGTGTATCACGTTTCTTCTTGAGGATGGGGACTGCAACTTGAGTCTACTTCCTCGACGAGCTCCTGGAATTATTGGAGCTGTATCTCAGCTGACTATTGCTGAGACCACGACGAGTTCCTGGTCGTGTTGGAGATTCATCCCAGCTGTCTGATGCTGGAAGTTTTGGGCAGTGTGAGAACACGGCCATGCAGGGCGAAAGCCCGGCACAAGCAGTGCGCAAGCACGGCGAAGCAAGGCAGTGTGAAAACACGGCCATGCAGGGCGAAAGCCCGGCACATGCAGTGCGCAAGCACGGCGAAGCAAGGCAGTGTGAAAACACGGCCATGCAGGGCGAAAGCCCGGCACATGCAGTGCGCAAGCACGGCGAAGCTTGGCAGTGTGAAAACACGGCCATGCAGGGCGAAAGCCCGGCACATGCAGTGCGCAAGCACGGCGAAGCAAGGCAGTGTGAAAACACGGCCATGCAGGGCGAAAGCCCGGCACATGCAGTGCGCAAGCACGGCGAAGCAAGGCAGTGTGAAAACACGGCCATGCAGGGCGAAAGCCCGGCACATGCAGTGCGCAAGCACGGCGAAGCAAGGCAGTGTGAAAACACGGCCATGCAGGGCGAAAGCCCGGCACATGCAGTGCGCAAGCACGGCGAAGCAAGGCAGTGTGAAAACACGGCCATGCAGGGCGAAAGCCCGGCACATGCAGTGCGCAAGCACGGCGAAGCAAGGCAGTGTGAAAACACGGCCATGCAGGGCGAAAGCCCGGCACATGCAGTGCGCAAGCACGGCGACTCATTGCAGTGCGGAAGCACGGCGTTTCCCTTGCAATGTTATTTGGGTTCCCAGAACCTGTCTGAGGCGTTGTTCACCTCGTTTTTTTTGTGTCACCCGCCCCTCCTGGCAGTGCGAGAGCACCGCGATTCTCATCTGCAGTGCGGAAGCACGGCGTCCTCGGCAGTGTGGAAACACGGCAACTCTGCAGTGCGGGAGCACGGCGTCCTTTTCGCGATGCGAAAGCATAGCGTTCCTGGCAGTGCGGAAGCACGGCGCCCCGGGCAGTGCGAAAGCACGGCGTTCCTTTTGCAGTGCGCAAGCACCGCGTCCTTATTTTTGCAGTGCGAGAGCACGGCGACTCATTGCAGTGCGGAAGCACGGCGTTTCCCTTGCAATGTTATTTAGGTTCTCAGAACCTGTCTGAGGTGTTGTCACCTCGTTTTTTTTTGTGTTACCCGCCCTTCCTGGCAGTGCGAGAGCACCGCGACTCTCATCTGCAGTGCGGAAGCACGGCGTCCCCGGCAGTGTGGAAACACGGCAACTCTGCAGTGCGGGAGCACGGCGTCCTTTTCGCGATGCGGAAGCATAGCGTTCCTGGCAGTGCAGAAGCACGGCGCTCCGGGCAGTGCGAAAGCACGGCATTCCTTTGGCAGTGCGAAAGCACCGCGTCCTTATTTTTGCAGTGCGAAAGCACGGCGCTTCTTGCAGTGCGAAAGCACGGCGTCCCCCATCGCAGTGCGCAAGCACGGCATGCAGGGCGAAAGCCCGGCCCGCAGGGCGAAAGCCCGGCAAAGGTAGTGCGCGAGCTTGACCAAGGCAGTGTGGGAACACGGCAGCCAGATTGCGAGCTCGTCCGAACGTCGTGCGCAAGCATGACACATCGGTCAGTGAGTGTCTGGATTGTCATTACGCGGACGCACACCTTCGCGGTGTGGGAACACCGCGGCAGTGTGAAAACACGGCACGCAGTGCGCAAGCACGGCCCGCAGGGCGAAAGCCCGGCGATTTGTTTCTGTGTTTGTGTGTTTCTGTGTTTTTGTGTTTCTGTGTTTTTGTGTTTCTGTGTTTTTTGTGTGTTTTGTGTACCCTGTGTTGTCCCTCCTGGCAGTGCGAGAGCACGGCGCTCTTACCTGCAGTGCGACAGCACGGCGTCCTTCTGCAGTGTGAAAACACGGCGACTCGGCAGTGCGAAAGCACGGCGTCCATTTATGTACAGTGTGAAGCACAACACTTCCCGGCAGTGTCCTGCAAGTGTGACACGGCGCTCCCCGGCAGTGCGAAAGCACGGCGCTCTCACCTGCAGTGCGGAAGCACGGCGTCCTGGGCAGTGCGGAAGCACGGCGACTCGGCAGTGCGAAAGCACCGCGTCCTTATTTTTGCAGTGCGAGAGCACGGCGACTCTTTGCAGTGCGGAAGCACGGCGTTTCCCTTGCAATGCTACTTAGGTTCTCAGAACCTGTCTGAGGTGTGTTCACCTCGTTTTTTTTGTGTAACCCGCCCTTCCTGGCAGTGCGAGAGCACGGCGCTCTCATCTGCAGTGCGGAAGCACGGCGTCCTCGGCAGTGTGAAAACACGGCAACTCTGCAGTGCGGGAGCACGGCGTCCTTTTCGCGATGCGAAAGCATGGTGTTCCTGGCAGTGCAGAAGCACGGCGCCCCGGGCAGTGCGAGAGCACAGCATTCCTTTTGCAGTGCGAAAGCACCGCGTCCTTATTTTTGCAGTGCGAAAGCACGGCGTTTCTTGCAGTGCGAAAGCACGGCGTCCCCCCATCGCAGTGCGGAAGCACGGCGGCCTCTTGCAGTGTGCAAACACGGCGTCCCCCATCGCAGTGCGGAAGCACGGCGGCCTCTTGCAGTGTGCAAACACGGCGTCCCCCATTGCAGTGCGGAAGCACGGCGGTCTTTTGCAGTGCGAAAGCACGGCGTCTCTTGCAGTGCGAAAGCACGGCGTCCCCCATCGCAGTGCGGAAGCACGGCGGCCTCTTGCAGTGTGCAAACACGGCGGTCTCTTGCAGTGTGCGAACACGGCGTCTCAACGCAGTGCGAAAGCACGGCGCAGATCTTCAAGATCTTCTCTGAAGCTAGGCCTAGGATCTGGCCGGGTAGCTTGCTCATTTCTTCGGATGGTGCCGACGCATCACCACCGGTTGGCGAGGAACCAACCTGGCGCCCAGTTTATGTTCGGTCTGCGTTGACCGGCGGAGAGGCGGCAGAATGTACTCAGGCATTTGGGACCTTCTGTCTGCCGTTTACCCCTTCCATCCTCACCCCCCCCTCTCCTCCCCCTCTCTTTCCCCCCCCTTCCCTTAGTAGGAACAGTGTGTCACGATGTATATCGTAACTAGAGAAAGGCATTGAATTTAGGGCTCATTTATTCGACGCTCGGCTATCTTTCATAGAATCTGAGGGGTCAACGTTCAAGCCAGCCACTGGCCTACCGCTCAGCGTTGCTGCGCATCCTCTCTCCCCTCCCTCTCGGTCACTGAGGGAGGCTCGAGAAAGGCCAGCAAGAGGCAGTCGAGTTCGGAGAGCCAAGTCGAGCGGTCGAGAGAGGTGAGAAGGAAGCAGCGAGCAGCTAGCAACGTCACAGTACACCAGTACTAAGTGAACTCTGATTCCTTCAGCGACCGGGAGTTGTGTCGAGGTTAAAGTCGATTAGCCTCTCACACAGTGAACTCCACTGCTCTACACTCGTTTGGGGCGAGTGTTGAATGACATTTAACCTGTTTGGATGACGGGTTGCCAGTTTCGACCAACGACAACACGTCAGGTTTGGTCGAAACCTGACTCCCCATTGGTAGGACACCAGTGGGGCATCGAGGCGAGAAAGGACATCTGGGAAGGTGTGGAAAAGCCTTTCCCGTAACTCCGCGGACGATCCGGACCCCAGGAGGACAGCTGGTGCCCGGCCAGTAGGACTTAGGAAAGTCTAGAGTGCTGGCCGCCGCAGCGCACTAGTCCAGTGCGGGATCGCAAGAGGACGTCTAGGAAGGCCAGGAAAAGCCTTTCCCGCAACTCCGCGGACGATCCGGACCCCAGGAGGACAGCTAGTGCCCGGCCAGTAGGACTTAGGAGAGTCTAGAGTGCTGGCCGCCGCAGCGCACTAGTCCAGTGCGGGATCGCAAGAGGACGTCTGGGAAGGCCGGGAAAAGCCTTTCCCGCAACTCCGCGGCCGATCCGGACCCCAGGAGGACAGCTGGTGCCCGGCAAGTAGGACTTAGGAAAGTCCAGAGTGCTGGCCGCCGCAGCGCACTAGTCCAGTGCGGGATCGCGAGAGGACGTCTGGGAAGGCCGGGAAAAGCCTTTCCCGCAACTCCGCGGCCGATCCGGACCCCAGGAGGACAGCTGGTGCCCGGCAAGTAGGACTTAGGAAAGTCCAGAGCGCGGGCCGCCGCAGCGCACTAAACCAGTGCGGAACCGGAAGAGGACCTCTGGGAAGGCCAGGGAAAGCCTTTACCAGAGCTCCGCAACCAACCCGGACCCCGGGAAGACACCCGGTGCCCGAGGACTAAGACTTAGTCCCGACACGAAGCCCTTTCTCACGACTAACACTGCAAGGTTCCTGTTCCCTTCTTCCCGCGACCAACCCTGTTTGGCAGTGCGAAAGCACGGCCCCTCTTTCCTAAAAGAGGGAAACATTCCTCCAAAGCGCTCAAAACCCTGTTTCAACCCCCAACCCGAGCGAGGGTGGTTGACGGACGCCCCACCGAGACTCCCGTCCCCTGCCGCGGCCCTCCCCAGTCGCCGACTGAGTTTAGCGGGCCCAGAGCGACACTGGGAACTCTGGTAGAGAAAGGTGTGGGCAATAATCTACTCAGATCATGTAGAAAATTACCATAATAATTATAAATTTACTATGTTACGGTTTTTATAATGCAACAGAACAATGACTATCTCTTATTACAAACGAGTAACTTTATTATACAAGTAATTTTCAATTATACAAGTAATTTCATTGTGATATAACAATGTTAATGTTGTTAAATGAACGATCATTCATGAAAAAGAAATTTAGTCAAATGAAAAAATAATAAAATAAAATGAATAAAATTATTCAATAACTTTCTCAGTGAACAGAGCGAATGTCTTATTTAAATTATGAAAGCAGAAAGACAGACAAAAAAAAGCTACTGATTTAAG
Source organism: Nilaparvata lugens (assembly GCF_014356525.2). Classification (NCBI taxonomy): domain Eukaryota; kingdom Metazoa; phylum Arthropoda; class Insecta; order Hemiptera; family Delphacidae; genus Nilaparvata; species Nilaparvata lugens. The sequence continues at coordinate 43,031,945 of NC_052518.1, read as the reverse complement.
AATAAAATTATACTACCTAGTATTCATACTAATGTACAATCCTAATCCTCAGAAGAGATTCACAGTCGGTCAATGTGAACAGATATAGGACTTAAAAACTTTTAAGAAATATATTGAATGGGACTGAGCATAAAAAGAAAATGTATGTTGAAAAATTGTTAAATTAGATTGGGAACTTGAACTAAATCTGCCTGAAGTCATATCTGACATCCCAAGTAAGATTTGCATTGAGACTTCTTAGAAAGAACAGCATTAGTACTTCAAAAATGTAGAGATTTCTGATTGGAAGTATCTTAAGCTGAGAAAACAGTGGCCAAAAATGATCAGTTCTGAGTGATCTGGTAATTATACATATAAATTATTTTTGAAAAATAATCATGGGATACAGTGTTGTGACATAGGTTCCATCCCACAAAAGAATACCATAGCTCATAAGGGAGTTAATAAGTGCATGGTGAGCATTCAATAATACACGTCTAGGACACAAATCACGTAGTATGTAAAGACTCCTTATTCCTCTAAAAAACTCCTTTTTTTATTTCGCCACATGATTTTTCCAAGACATTGAAGAGTCAATAACTAAACCTGAGTATTTAAAAGTATTCACAATGTTAATTGTTAGATAGTCGACAGTTACAGTTATTAACAACAGAGCAGGAATAGCTATGATAATACAAATCTGTATAAAAAAAAATTTCCCTTAAGTTGAAGATCATGTACTTGGTTTTTTCACTCAAAACCATTACATTTTTGCTGAACCAATAATTCAAGACTCTTAGATCAGCACTCATTCTTGTGTATATTGTATTGCATGCCAAATCCGAATATGTGAGTGCAGTATCATCTGCAAAAGCAGTCAACTTACCATTCAATTTTGCATCACATAAGTCATTTATATAAACAAGGAATAGAATATGTCCCAAGACTGAACCTTGGGGTACACCGTAATCTATATTCTTGAAACTACTGTAGAAACCCCCCACTCTCACACCCTGCTTTCTGTTTCGGAGATAACTATGAAACCACCAGTAGGGTAAGCCTTGTACACCAGCTGCATACAACTAATTTAATAAAATTGAATGATCTACCATATCAAAGGCCTTGGTGATATCTAGATATAATGCTGAACATTTTTCACCCTCATTTATACTTTCATAGATATCCTCAAAAAATGAAACTGAAGCATCTTCGGTACTCAAGCCCTCTCTGAAACCATATTGATTTTTTACTAAAATAATCTATTTTTTGAGAAATCCTATCAATCTAATTCTTATAATATTTTAAAAAATCTTGGTGAAAACTGACAATAGAGATATTGGACGGTAACAATTTGGTTTCCCTCTGCTGCCCTGTTTAAAAAGTGGGATTACAAAAGCAACTTTCAAGCAGTCAGGAAATTCACCACTCATCATGCTCCAATTAAAAAGCCTACTCAAAATACCAGCAATCTGAGTGGAAATTCTCTCAACAATATAACTGCTCATATTGTCAAACCCGGGAGCTTTATTGTTTTTCAAACCGGCTATTATCTTAAAAAATACAGCTTCATTAGTGGGAATGAAAAACAAGGAATGCAAAAAATGTTTCTATATTTGAAACGGGAATTCAATTCTACATTATTCTCTACATTAACAATAATTGAACTTCTCAACTGTTGCGGTATTTTTTTGAAAAATGAATTAAACTCTGTAGCAATACGTTTTTATCAATGATTGTCTCTGTATTTATTTCTAAACTTATAACATCATGCTTTGATTCCCGATCTCCCATCAAGCAGTTTACTATTCTCCATTGAGTTTTTGAATTTCCCGAGCAATTATCAAATTTTTTCAAGAGTAGTACTGCTCTTT
>NC_052518.1:42997595-43025095 GCF_014356525.2 Nilaparvata lugens | reverse complement strand
AACTCGGGTAAGTTAATGATAATGTGAATTGATGAGTTGAATGGTCCCTTGTGACCAATCAAACTTAAGATGCTTTTAGTATGTAGCACAAAGGTTCAAACACAAATTGAGGGAGAAATGCTGCACATCACCAGACCGTGAGCACATAAAACAGTAGAGCACTTTAAGGAAAAGTCGTACAGCGGAAACTGAATGCTGAAAACTTAGAACTAATTATGTTGAAGAGGTTTTTGTGCATTTTGCGACAAAATACTACTAATTATATACATTATATTTGAAGTTTTTCATCAAATTACTGATTTTTACGAATTATATTATTATTCCAATTCAATTACAGTAAATATAGTACTTAGCAGTGTAGGTTTTGTATGAAAATGTGTGTTTGATTTCGGAAGATGACCTTCGGCTTGTTCCTGGAAAAGTATATGTGGGGTGTTTGGTTTGGGTTTCTGGGCCGTTCAACAAGGAAGCAAAAGCATATTGCATGATCGCGATGGGTGATTCATGGAATTGTAAGGGGTGGGATCGATCTATATTTTCGAGAATCGTATACATGCCCCTGTTTCTTCGCCGATTTTCTACCATACTGCCACCCCTACTTATGGATGATATCCTCTTGACACATCATTTTTCAGCATTTTTTTTTTAATTTTTCGACGAACTTTCTTGGAATTGGCTCGGGCTAATCAGCAGGGATTCATTCATAATACATCTAGTCCAAGTACATTTCAAATAAGTATTCTCTTTAAATGTTAAACCTTTGCTAGTGAGATGAGGCCATCCTGTTTTTGACTAATAACAACAACCTACAAAGTGGATAAAGGTGGTTTCTACTCGTTGGTTTATCAGTTTGAGAGACTGACGTGGGGAATTTTATATTTTATTCTTATGCACCTTCATAAATGAAAAAAATTTCATAATCCATAGCCACTACACTACTACACTGGAATTTAGAGCTTGATATTTGATTAAAACATTCAAACTTCAATTCATTATCCACCACTAAAGGCCTACATAAATTGGAAAATTATTATAACTGGAGTATTATGATCTTGATATTACAACATCAAATCAAATTCTTTTCTAACACGTCCTTATATTTTAATGTGTACATAGTATTATAATCTAAAACGTATTTCTTCAGGGCTACTTGATTTGTCAGTTGGAAAATAGACTAATACCATAATACCCTATTTTAAAATATTTTATCGACCCATATGGAAAATCACAACCAAATATTCGAAAAAATTAAAAACTTAAAAAATCTCAAATAAATCAGATGATAAGGGGAAGCAGCTGTTGAAGAAAACTATTTAGAGATAATATGTGTTTATTGGAAATCATGTTCAAATTGAAAACTTGTAAATGGATTAAACATCCGAAACTATAGTTTTTTTTTGTATTTTATAATGAAACGATAACCAAAGAAGGATACTATGGTAATATTTTTCAACTAATAATATTATGGATACGTACAACAATCACTACGGTATAAAACTGGATGTAAAAGTCCTATTTTTTCCTAAGCGAAAACTCTAGCCACGCGGTCACGGTGTTTATACGGCTGTTGTCTATTACTGTATATTATTGGAGGCTGTAGTCGAAATATAGACCACAATATACTGTATATTGTATTATCTAATGATATGTACAAAATGTACACACTGGACTATTTTAGGTATTAGAATAAAATTCCCAGAAAATATTTTCAAGTCAATATTAACACACACAGATCGATAGCGGCAACTGTGTTCATTCATTGTTTGGCAGCAATGCCGACTCGTAATACTCGAAACAGCAGTCAGTAGTAGAGAAATAGTGGAGAGGGGGGCGGAAAAAAGTATCGCGGTTAGTTGTAGGATCGTGTCGGGTCGGGTAGGAAGGCGGAAGTGTATCCTCCCGACGGGGTTGCCGGCGTTGACGAGGGTTTCGACCTTGAGAAGAGCAAAAGGATAGGACGACAATAAATCGACAATAAATCGTAAGAGCACAAATGGAAATTTTTTATGAGAAATTGTTACTTTTTTAATATTCCTTTAGAAGATAGTGGCCAGAAAGAAAGTATTATGTGTGCATTATATTATTACAAAGATTGTATTATGAATTTTTCTAGTAAAAAATCATTATTATTCCATCATCTCATCTTTTTGCACACATTGTTCAAGTCACACAATAAAATTCTCACTAACACGTAGACAGACATGTTTGGTATTAAGCTGTTCAAAATCCTCAAGAACTTCATGAAAGTCCACTCCACTCGGTCAAAGTGACTGGTGAGCTATGTCTTAGAATGGAATAATTGGTCCATATTTTTTGAGGATGACAACGGCCACGCAGCAACGCCGTTAGAATACAATAACAATATTGTAACTGTATAAGTGTAATAAAATAACTGTATTGTAACTGCAATACAGTTACATCAGATCGCTATGTTCAAATGCTGAACAACTTCCTCATTTCTGAAATTCGACCATTTCATGTGAATGATTACACTCATTTCCAACAAGATGGAGCAGCTAGCAATATGGTCAGAGTATGAATATTGATTGACTGTATGAGAAATCTTTTTCCAGACCGCTTGACCAGTAGAAATGGGGTGGTGAGGTATAGAGTGGCCTCCCATTCACCCTATCTAAACTCATATGATTACTTCCTATAAGGATTCCTTGAGACAAAGGTTTTTGAGACTCATCCAGCAACAATACATGACTTGGAAATGCGGATAAAACAAGACATTCGTGCAATAACACTTGAGGTGTTACAGGGTGTTGGTGAGAATTTCAGTGTGTGTCTTTAACAATGTGTGCAAAATGATAGTTGCTATATTACTCAGGTAATATTCAAAAAGTTACACTTTTCCTGAAAAACCAAAACTTCCATTCGTGTTCTTACGATTTGTTGGAATATAGTACTTGAAAATATTATCCGTGAATTTTATTTTAATACCTGAAATAGTACTTTTATAATACTACAGTTTTATAATATTAATTTGAATAGGTAACACGATACAAATAGGTGAAAAATCACTTAGTAACTTACATTATTTTCCGAAATTTTCTGTGACTGCGTCACTATTGAGCACAAGGATAATATCCCATAATTGCTTCTCATATTTCACTGTGGCACTCGGTATCACCTGTCACCAGTTTTAAGCTGCGGATGCCAGCAGTTTGCTGCCATCCGCAGCTGATTTTCAACTTCCCTGATAAAAACAAAATGATCTCATGTTTTGATGGAAAGTGAGGTCTTCAAGTCTGTACCACTAAAGTGATGATTTGGAACCTGTGAACGTTATTATTTCTCATGTATTGTGGGTATGTGGCAGCGAACGTGTGATGAATTCTCTCATGAATAATAATAGTTTAACAGTTGTCCTTTTTTAATAATATGATCATTGAATCATAGATATTCCCTGAAAAATAAGGATTGATCTTATTATAATCAGTTGAACGATATGACTGACAAACGTTTTAAGAGGAAATCTGGTTGATTTTTTTCATGGTTCAACTCAGATGATTTAACGAATCATTTTTTCCCCAGAAATACTAGATCTCAAGATGGATCTACATCCAAATATAGATCTCATATCTCATAGATCTTGTATATTGGGTATTGATACCATCTGAATATTTCAGATAATCATATAAAAATATAAAATCTCAATTGTAGGAAAATCATTGATTGATTCATCCTTAATTGATTTGTTATTTTCCTCAACCGTTTCCCCACAAGAATAAAAATGGCACAATATCAAGAAGCAAGTGAATTACATTCAAACGTTCCAGTCACGTAGATTGTTATATGTATAATTCATTGGAATTGGTACAAGTGTTGAATGATTAATTGTAACTGTGTACAAAAACTCAAATTCTTGAAGTATCCTTTTGTTTTCAAAAATTGTGTTTTTTATAAAGTTCTTAGAAACAAGAGGGTCCTATGGAATAATATTTTGACTTTTCTCATTATCTTAAGAAATGCAAGTGTTGCTTTTTTGTCAAGAGATACATCAATGATCTTAGTTGGAACGTTACAATTTATTAGCAAAATAAGCAAAAACGATTTGCTCTATTTAGTCCAGTTCCATCAGTAGATGACCGGTTAGGAGATTTTTCCAGTACATAAGGTTGTTGACACGATAATATTAATAAGTGCCATTTCCCATTGAGATGAAGGCATATTCCAGTGTTGTGGCAGGCGGTAGTGATCGCTCGTGATGACACACTCACTGTGATTCTTGGAAGTAGATCTGTTTGTGGGTGGGGAACCCCCCCCCCCCCATGGGTAAACAGCTGTTGGTGCTATAAAAGCGAGAAGCCGGTGGCTGACTCTTGCAATGGGCAATGTGCACTCTTCTGTCGACGACAGTCGCTCTCCCTTCACTTGTGCTTCTATTACTACTCGTGGCTGCTTCGGCGTCGCCTGCTTCACTCTACAAACGTCATCTTCCTACTCCTGATGTCTCAAAGGTGTGTGTGTTGTGTCTGTGACATCTTGTGTATTCTTGGATGTTAGCCTACAATCTACAATCCTATACTCTGATGTAGCTTCCAAATTGGAATACATTGTATTCTCTTTTTTTTAGGTGTTACACAAATTTACATCAAATCGAGTATAACTAAAACCGGTATCAATTGATAGGCCATCACTGCTACGTCTCCTATTGTTTCTGGCATCCCTCATCTCATACCCCGCAAAACCTACGTAGTTGATCCGGTATTAGGACTGGAGATTACCGATTTCAACATTTTGGCACGACAACAAAATAATGAAAAAGTTACACAGTCTCTATTCGTCGGAATCTACCTGAAATTCCAAATCCATCTTGGTGTAATCAATGAGGAATTATACACAATGGAATAGAGAATATAATTTCAAAGAACAGCAATCATAATATTCTTGCAACGTTCCCTCTCTATTAATTATTATATATCATTAATATTTTCGTGAAATTCAGTGTAGTCAAGTTTAGTAATTGAATTTCATGCATAATTTTATTGTGAGAGTCCGGTTCTTAATCTATCCACTGATATTTGGAACAGTCTAAATAATTTCCTTCTATGTAAGTGCAATCCATTCAATTAGCTATTTTCACCAATAAGTTAGCTTCAAACTGGATGTACTATTATTTACCAGCCAGTACTTGTCCCAATCCTGAATCCTGACAGATGCTTAGTCATGCCGACAGAGTGATCTGAATTATTTATTCAAAATTTAGAAGATCATTTTTCCTCTATTTCCCCTCAATATTCGTACATGGATTGCAAGTATAACAATTTATGTTGTATCAAGAAGACTGTAATACACTCCATTACTATTCGTGGATTACCAATATTTTTAGTTTTTTGTAGTTATTATAGAACTCTGAATGGTTACTTGAAAGTGTGCACTCTGAATCGAATCCTAGCTTTCTAGTCGTGACCCTATTTTTTCTGACATTAGTCGTGACCCTGGGTCCCAGGGACCCACTTCTTTCATATTGAATATCTCAATATATTTCAAGATATAGAGTTATTCTATGATTCTAATACGTCCAAGGGTTATTGATGAACCTAACGAGCACTTATGTAAAGCAGAAATCGATCTTTATTATAATTATAAAAATAAACTTATAAAACCTTGCATTTTTAGGGTAGTGAAAAGTAACGTTTGGTAAAAGTAACGTTTTTATATAAAGTGAACAAAAAAATATAGTGATGAATACTATGATGGATCTAACATGCAACACTACAAGAAAGATGAGGAAAAAATTGGAAGGTCATAGTTCACTCTTAGGGTAGTTTTTACCCTACCCTCAAGTTCATGTTGCACAATCTATGCAAAACTTACGAAATTATAGTCATGAATACTATTATAAATCCTAAAACCTACATGAAACACTACTAGAAATCATGAAAAATATATAACGTCATATAAAGTTCACTCTTAGGGTAGGTTTAGTATCCCTGGGATCACATGGAGTTCATTGGTTTCAGTATCATCCTACTCAGGGTAAGTATTCTCATCTTGAACTATGAATTTATTTTTATCATCACTATTGTCATTGAAATAGAAATCTATAAGTCAATTTGTACATTATTCGAAGTCTCTGTTCAAAATGTACATGTTGACTGCTTGAATCCAACAATCACTATTGTATAAAAATGTGCATTCGAAAAAAAATGAAAAAAGTTAAAATTGAAGTTTGAGTAACCTCATGATTTTTTTCTTGCCTTTTTTCATCTATCAAAATGAATGAGAGGATAAAATAGCTATTTACCTATTGTTGATGTAGCTCTTCATTGTTATAGCCATTGTTATTGTAGTTAATTACCGCTAAGTCATTATAGGGCATTATGTACTAGTACCGATTTATAGAAGTGATGTGGATGAGTAAGTTTTACTACACACACATCGATTTTTGTTCGTACGATCTTTTGCCATCCCTCTGAATATTCTATTAGATTAAACATATGATGTATGCTTTGGCTGTATTTGGCCTTTGAAACACTTTTGAGGTATTAAATATACTCGCATTAGATTCACCTTAACTTACATATAAATATCACATCAATGACTCTCATAATACAAAGTTTTATGAACTATCACTAAAAAATTGTTGGTGAGAGTATACATTTTTGCGCAATAATTAGGAAGTTCTAGTGCTCTTTTATCAGTGCATCTTAAAACTGGAATATTTCACCATAAGCTTCAAGATTGATACGATAGAAATTGGAGTTTGCAGACCAGTCATAGTCAAGATGAATGCACTAAAAATTTATTGCCTCATTCATGATCCAAAATTGATTGTGCTTCAATAAATCGCATTCAACCGTGAGTAAAATGCAAATTATCGCTGAAAGTTTATATTAATCATTCAGCTTTGACATGCGGATCCAGAGGAACTAAAACAGGTTTAAGTAAGTAGGATTCGGATGCCCACAGATAGGCCTACTACAACCCACACATGCACCTATCACATTTTATATTCTTGCACAAGTAAGCTGCTTAGTATATAATATATTGATAAAAAGTATCTGATTCGATCTATTGACGTGAGACCATTCATGGGAATCTATATATAAAATAAATCCATCAGACGTTTGAATACAATGCTGTCATTTAAAAACACTCCGTTAGGCATCTCGTTTGTAAATAGTGTAGATTGTCATTGTCAGCTTTCATGAAACATGAAGATTGCCAAGAGAAGAGCATGACTATAAAGAACCTAGACTTTCATGAATATCATGAGACAATTTTTTTTACAGGTATAGAATGTTGTCTTAGTAAAATTCAAAATGTACTTCTCTGGAGTGCATTAATTTTGCATGATGATCTCCATTCAATTTCTTATGACAAAACCACTCGAACAAAAAGGCTTAGGATCCGCGGATGATTTGAACTGTTGATGAAAATAATGGAATAGTGAAGAAAATCATGGAAGGGGATCATAAACAATGTATAGTTTTACGTTTCCACTTAATTCGACTTCAAGACGAAAGGGAGGCAAAAGGTTGAGAACCACGAGAGAGAGATAGAGAGAGACAAAGAGAGAGAATGAGAGGAAGAAAGAATGAGGGAAAGAGTGAGTAGAGTGTTTTGAGAGATTACATTCTTTATACAGTGAGAGTTTCATTCAATTTTATTGGCAAAAATCTAAGCTCATATGGATAGCACTATATCATCACAGTCAGTGTTTTGCTTTGAAAGAAGCTGATAAATTGAATAATAATATAAAATGCTTTAAAATTAAATTTGAAGAAAATGGTTGAGATCAAGACAAGAACAATTCTACAAATCAATGGGATGATACTGAAGGTAAAATATTGATACATTTGTAGATAATACTTTTGATTTGAATATTGTCTAGTTCTTTGTTATTTTATAGAAGATTTATAATACTCTTTTTACTGTTCCACTCAGTGGTGTATATTCAAACTCATTATCATAGAGGATTAAACAGTAGGCACTGGTTTTTTCTGAGAAATTATTTGTTGTTTCTAATGTCAACTTTATGTCTATTGCACCAGATTTCAATAGTTCATTTTGCTTACTACAGTCTATAACAACCAATGGTGCATATTCATCAAATGTTTTATACTCAATTGATGTACTGCTGTTATAAGGATAGTATTCATTTTGGAATTCAGAGAACATGTGATACAATAAATGTTTATTACCAACAATATTTTCATAGGGGAATGATTGAGCATTTAAATAGAGATTAACATTGTTCAGATTACAGAAATCGAAATGTGACCTGTTAGCAGTTATAACATTTTTCCTATTCTTTTGAAATCCAAGAATAATGAATCTAGGTTTCAATATGTTTGAAGTTGTCTTAACTGTCCATTGAAGATTGGTAGTTTCAGGTAATTGTGGAAATTCATGCAATTCCCATGATCTGAATGGAATGGTAATTGGTATATCACTATGTGTTAAACTCAGCAGATCAAGACGAACAGTGTCAGAAGCATGTATATAGGGTACTTTCCATTGTAGTTTTGTAATATCAATTTTCACCGATTTTGCTGTCTCTGATTCAATACAATTTAAGTCTGATGATGATCTTAATAGAACAATTTCCTGACGAACATTTAATAGAACTTTTCTATAGTCTTCCATTACACCTAACCACATATCCAGAGGAATGCAAAAGCAGAATTTATCTAAACTTTTCCATCCAGTCAACTTCCATCCTGCATTCTCCATAATTTTTTCATTGAGTTTTGATTGACGTAGATAGTTTTTCATGGTTGTTGTCAATCCTACATTACGTGTGCGATCAACTTCAACCCCTCCCAATTCATATCTGATTTCATCAAATAGGTATGCAACTCCATTATTGATAAGTGAAAAGTCCTTGGTTTCAACATCATTCTTATCTTTCACTTTGATTTCGCCTTCAATTATGAGAAAACTTCTACTTGGAAGTGTATAAATATCTTCTTGTTTTAAACTAATTCGAATTTCATCATTGTAATTAAATGTCTGTTGAATATATGGTGTGTGAGTGATATACTCATATTTGGTAATACTCTCATCAAGATGTACACTCTGATCAACAAGTAATATATCCGACTTGACTTCTTTCTTATACATTTTTATTATATATTTTTTTCTTCTCAATACAACCTGAGGTGAGTTTTCAAGTAGTTCAGTTAAAGGCAGAGGGTCAAGATCCCCCAACCCCCCCCCTGTGGTGGGGGGGGGGTTTAGAGCTGAGGTTTGCTTAAGAAAGGGTCTCAACATAAAAATGCTTGTTGCTCAGTTTCAGAGTTAGGATCCCTTGACAAATAATAGACTTACTGAAAAAAATTATTCTTAGTTATTCAAGAAATTGGATCTAATTTTTCTGTTCAATCTTGACAAATGGAAAAAGTTATTCTTGGTTTCTTAGTTATTGGATCTAGTTTTCCCATGAGATCCTTATTTTCTGTTCAATCTTGACAAATGGATTCGTTATTAGATTTACTGGAAAAAGTTACTCTTGTAGATTTTTTGTAAAATTAACGGTTTCTTAGTTATTCAAGAAATAAAAAAAAGCTGGATCTAGTTTTCCCATGAGATCCTTATTTTTTGTTCAATCTTGACAAATGGATTCGTTATTAGATTTACTGGAAAAAGTTACTCTTGTAGATTTTTTGTAAAATTAACGGTTTCCTAGTTATTCAAGAAATAAAAAAAAGCTGGATCTAGTTTTTTTTCTCCAAAAAAGTGGGAAATCTTCATTTGAGGTTTATTGTGAGATTAGGGGTATGGCTAGGTTAGGTTAGATCGGATTACATTGGGTTGGGCAAGGTTAGAACCAAGAATCAGATTTGGGGCAGATTTGGGGGCAGCTTTGAGCCAGGTTTGGGGCAGCTTTTCTTCAGCTTTTCTTCAGAAGTCTCACTTTACCCCTACTAATAAGTATTAGAATTTAATATAACTCACTATCATTCGATATCGTTACCTAGAAAAGATAATGTAATATTCAAACATAAACATTTTCTACTATGGTATGAAATTCAAGCACATTAATCCAATGAGCTTCCTTCAATCACATCTTGAAACATTACTCATCATTTCACCTGAAATTGAGACTGGGGTTGAAAATAGCTTGCGTAGGGAATCATACTCTTCCTTCCCAACTTCTGGAACGTCTGCTCTCCTGTAAGAGTCAGCCTGTCTGTTTAACAATCAATTTCAAGGCGGTCAAATTTAGTAGATGTATTTTGACATCTACTAAATTTGACCGCCTTGAAATGAAGTGATTGCATTTTCGTCCGATTCGTTTATTGTCGCTCCTGGAATTGCTGTTGTTAGATGACATCACTTTACAGCGGTTACATTGAATTAATATTTGTATGTACGCTCAACAAAGAATATATGCAACAGGGAATACTTCACATACTGCACACTCTACAGGTTTGTACAGTTTAAACGCAACATATAATCATAATAATAAGTTATATAATAATTTATAGAATAAATATTTAGTAATTGTCATATTAACATCAGTAATTGGCTTAATATATGATAATTTATGGAATAAATATTAAGTATTAGGCTTATGATGAACATTTAAAAAAAACTTAATTTGAAACTTCATTATGATCACAATCATCTCTGTTATATTTTTGATAATTTTAATTAATTGATTCACAAGACAGACTAATTCTTCTTGAAATTAAAAGTTTAATTTGAGAATAATTATAATAATAGAGGTTTTTTTTAGTAAACAAGACTTGGGAAACTTTTGCCGTATAACCACAAGCGATTTATTACTCAAGTGTTAACTCGATTGTCAAGTCAAGAAGAAACTGTTCCATTTTTTACCCTCGATGACACATCTGTGTAGACCAAAAATACTCGGCCAAAGATACATTCCAGGCTTAACCCTCATCGGGTGCCCACGCATTAGCGAATTCCTTTTGACTGAGTTGAGTTATATAGGGTATGTATACGAAACTTCCCACATGGGAGGTTAGTCAGAGCGTTGTTAGTAGTCGATGTTGTGTGCATTGACGGTTCAACGTCAACAGAGTGAGCCGTTCAAATTACAATAGTGGTTCCTACCCTCCCTCCCGCAATAGGTCGCGTTCATTCATTGTTCAGCCGTAGCTGAGGGCTGAGGGCAGATAGTAGAGAGTAGAGCAGAGGTTTCTCTTGAATTAGAATCGATTAGGCAGTGTATGTCGCACGCGATGCTACAAGAGTAGTTCTCTTTATTGGGTCTCTTACGTTGTGTTATGAAATGCCTGAAATGTAGTTACGCAACCGACCGAGTGACTGACCCTTCTCCCTTCACAAATGCTCTCCTGCTCACCACTCAAAATAGCTCTCAAGCATCTGTTGGAATCCCTCAGCCTAATTCCTAGTAGGAATAGACTTGCCGGTCTGGAGAGCCCACTCACATTGCTCTAATAATATGAGTAGCATAGCACGAGTCTACTCATTCATCCATTCTGTTCATCATCAACATCTCACTTTACCCGAAATACCTTCCTATTATAGTTTTTAGATAAAAATTGACATTCCTAGTATATTGTTGGCGATCAGGCCAATCACCAAGCAGAGACAAAATGGAGGATTACAATTCGTAATGATGATTTTTATATTTTTAAGTATGCATTAGATTATATTTTTGTCACTGACGCCTGCTATTTTAGACGCCATTACAGAACCTGGAAGTTTTCAAACGTGCGATTATTAAATACTTGTGACCAATATCCTTGTTTCTCATGGATAAAAATTAAATTCAATCAAGATTCTTGGAGTTACATATTTTATTAGATTAGAAGTGATGGAAGAAAATACATATATTAACTGTGTACATTGAAAAAGCAATCGAATATGATTTTGAAGCCTGATGCTGTTTCATGTAGTATTGTAAGAAAGATGATGATGAAGAAGAAGAAGTAGATGATGAAGAAGAATCAGGAGCTAGGAAAACGATGAGAGGCTGCAAAGGATGGATACAATCGTTCTTCCTTCATTTGGAGGCACCTTGAATATGCATCACATGGAAATATTTTACTCGATCCTATTACTGAATGTTTCCTGCAGAATCAACTTCCTATTCGCCAGTACAGCTGGCCCGTTATGTTTCAGCCTAAAATATTATAATAGTACTTCTAACTAGTCGTGAATAGTGCTCATTCCCCTTCAATATGAATTTTCATATTTTCAAGCTCAGACTATACGAGGATTCAGTTGAGTGACTTTAAAGGTAATTAAAAAACAACTGACTATTCAGCTAGGATGTCTTCCGTGAATTTATACTTTAAATAAATAGAAAGTCTTATCCAATAAATAGGAGATGACATTTCAATGAATTGAATAAATGGGAAGTCTCATGTCTTATCCAATAAATAGGAGATAACATTTCAATGAATTTTTATTGATGCATATGTAGCCTACATTGAAATAGCGATCGGATATGATTTTGAAGCCTGATTCTGTTTCATGTAGTCTTTTAAAGAAGAAGAAGATAAGAAGAAGATGAAGAAGAAGAAGAAATTTTAAGATAGTAAAAAGTTGAATGAGTTAGTTACTGTGCTGTAGGTAGGGTGTTCTTGTGTCTGTTGGTGTTGTTAAGTAGTTAAATATCGCACACAATCAATTACGTCGTATTTGTTCTAATTCACTGTAGTTTGTTCGTCATTGACCTAAAAGGGTATTTGAAATCTTGTATACAATTTCATCAGTAGCTACAAGAAGTCCTTGGACTTTGATTAACCTGGGATAGAATTGACGACACGAAAATAATTGAAAGCTTCAATTAGCTATTGTCTCTAAATTCAGACAAATCAATTAATTAGTCTGACTCTCTGTAACTTTGATATGTAGCAGACGACGCTGACAACTCAGCTTGTGGGTGGATTATTATATATCCTATTGGACGGACCAGTGTTTCGTCTCTTCACCTGGTGTCAAATAACTGTATTGTAAGAGCAACGACTGGCTTCAGTTTCCACTTTTGTACTGACTGTGTATCATAGACTGCTCAGGTCTTCCCATCGCTTGAACACAGATATAGGCCTGTGTATATAATATATATATATCAACAGATAAGGCCTCCTGACTGAACTGCTACAAATCCTGTTTTTCTACCCGAGCCGATAAGCACAAATCACTTGATAGCACAGTTTAGCGTCCTCACTGGTTGTCATGGCAACAATATTGTTTTGAAATGGGGGTGCTGTTTAAAGGATAGGGACACGCGCTATTTTTCAAAGTTGTATTGTTCATTGGCGAACTTTACTTACATTTGAGAGAATATTTGACAAGCTTGAGATCTTACATATTTCTCATTACAATTTCCTTTTTGTGACCAATCTCCTTCTACCAGGAGCTTCTCATTCTCCCGCCTTGATTGCTCTCTAGGCTCTACCAAATTCTTTCTTGAATTTTCTGTTCCAAATTATATCTCCTTCATTTCTTCATGAAGCAACAGAAACAAAATGACCAGAACTCGAAGTGAAAATGACAAAGCCAGTGGTCTGCCGCAACAACACCTTAATGATATAAAGAACGACTTGATTAATCCAGAAGTGGCTGAGATTGCAATGACTGTCCATGGAATTATGTCAGGATTATGTGATAGATATTCCAGTGACGCAATTATTGATTTAATTCCAGAAATGACGACACTATTGAATAGGTTTGACGGTTGTATTAAAATGAATAACGATTTGCAACAATGTCTCACGGATATGACTAAGGAAAATCAAGTATTAGTGAGCACTTTGGAATTGGAAAAAATAGAAGAAAACTTGCTTTTGAAGAATCACTACAATGTGAAGAGATAGCAGAAGATGAAATAAAACAACTGAAAATTGAAATTTCAAGCTTAACTAAAAGTCAGCTATTATTAAAAAAGAAATAGAGGTCAGGGATGCGATTATTGCTCTTTTAAGATCTGACTGCGAGAAATTGTCTCTTACAATTCAACCGAATATTAATGACAGAGAATCTGTTATACCTAAGTACTCTTTCAGAACAAAAAAGAGTGCTCCCAACACTTCAGTGCGAACTTAGAATAGATTTTCTATTTTAGAAGTACATGATCCACCGGATATTCTGCCTGATGAAGAGGTAATTCAGAGTGAAGAGCTGGCTTCTACACCTAATCTAGCAAAACGTCCACAAAATAAAAGGTCTAGGTATATGAACGTACGTCTTCACGCTGATAGCCAGGGCAGGGATGTCTATTAGTACTTCAATGATAAGAACCACACATTCTTTGGTATGGTGAAACCAGGTGCTCGATTCAGAGATGTGGTTGATGGAACTTTCCAACCGAATGCCAAAGACGTAAGTGTCTTCTTAGCTGGAAAAAATGATTTTGCCCATAATGAAAGAAGAGAACTTCACAGCTCTCTTCGGAGTAAGCTGTGGCAGCTGCAAAATGGTCGATCCAGACACGCGATTGTGTTCTCCGTGCCACACAGACATGATCTACCAACATGGTCAGTCATCAACAAGGAGATTCACAGGGCTAACAAAGAAAATTTCAACTTATGTAAGCATTTTGGTAATGTAACTTTTATAAATATAAGTGATATGGGTCGAAGATTCCACACAAGAAATGGTCTGCATCTGAATTCCATAGGGAAAAAATATGTTCGTGATAGAATCCTAAGTGTGACAAACATGCTGGCTTCTGAAATGGAAAAATATGCCTGAGCCTTTACCTTTAAAGTATGACCGTGAATCTTTTTTAGAGTTGGGCTAGAGCCCAACGTTTTGAATCTGTCATGCATTGTTTTGAGATTAGATGGAGTTAGTGCAAATTGTGTTAGAAATTTAGTACAAAATAATGTATGTAGTGAAGATAATGAGAATGATCTTGTGATAGCTACTTCTCCATATTGTAAATATCTAGAAAAAATCACTTGAACCATATTTCAATAATGCATCAGAATTGTCAGCACCTACCATCACGCCTTGATTTGTTGAGGATAAATTTAGAAGAGATAGAACCTCAGATACTAGCTCTATCAAATACAAAATGTCGGAAGCAGAAACAGAAATGCTGAATTTACCTAATTATTGCTTAAGCTCTAAATTTCCTAGAATCAATAGTATAGGGGGCGGGGTCATGATCTTACTGCATAATAATATTGTTTCCAAATGTAAACCTGTAAACTTACCTGCAATTGCATCTTGCAATGAAAAAGGATTTGAATGATGCGTTTTGGAATTTTCACTAAACAATATCAGATTTGTACTGGCATGCTTATATAGAACTCCTCAGCATTGTTATCTTGACCCTTTTCTAGAAAAGCTAGAGATCTAACTTGACATTTTATGTAAGAAATATAAATATGTTGTTTTAGCAGGAGACATAAATATAAATATTTTAGAGGGAGATAATGTTTACAATAAGTTCATGAACGTTTTAAAAATGTTTAATATGAAATACAAGGTTGATTTTCCTACTAGAATTACTGCTACCTCCGAAAAAGCGATTGATAACTTTATCACAAACATTTATGATGATAGTTTAACGTATCTGGTATAATCACCCATATATATCAGATCACGACGCCCAACTTCTCGAAATCCTGAATGTGAATAGTTTTTTATATGAACCAAGTAGGAAACTGCGTCAGAATCTTAGTGAATGTTATGTAGACATGTTCTACAAACAGCTGTTATTTTTGAACTGGATTGAAGTTTTTCAATCTCCAGTTACTGAAAAATTTAATACTTTCATGTCGCTTTTTTCTTATTACTTTAACATTAACTTTCCAAAACTATTCAGAAATGAAAAAGAGTACAGTAATGAAAAATTGTCTAGTGCTGAGGCAGTTAATGAAAAGAAGGAGCTTTTAGAGTAGGAGAACATATTCAGACAGTATAAATCAGAGGATGTGAAATTTCAACTTAAATCCAAAAGGAAAGCTTTGAAACTCATTATGCAAAAATATTTTGACAAGAAAATTTTTGATGCAAAAAATAAGAATCGAGTAGCCTGGAAAATGATAAAAGCTGAGATAGGCAAACAACAAAATTGTAATCATTCAAATATAAGTATAATAAGTAATGAAACGCATACAACTGATCCTATTAGAGTAAGCAATATATTTAATGACTTTTTTGCCACAGCAGTGGAAATTTTTGTGATACCAAATATTCCTGAAAATAATGATGGACCTGTATATTTCCCAAACATTCAAAATTGCCAACCTTCTCCGAAATTCAAATTTGAAACAATTTTAGAATCTTAGTTGAAGGAAATTGTTATGAATTTTGAAAATAAACTCTATTATTGGATGACATACCAATAACAGTGGTAAAACAGATTCTGCCAGCTATAATTAAGCCATAATTACATATAATAAACTCCTCTAATTTCAGGTAGTCCAGGCAATGAATGCTCAAAAAAGGGTATAGAGGGAAAAGTTTGGAAGACAATTTTTGACCCTGCAGTTCTGTTTAGGGTAGTTAGGAGGTTAACATATCAAAAGTCTCCACCACTACCCCCTGTGCTAAGGGGATTGGGGTGGTTCAAAGGTATAATTTTTTGGTTTCTTGCATATAACTCGAAAATTATGCAAGTTACGGAAGCCTCAGCTGACGTCTTTCACTATCTCTATGGAGACAGCTAAGATTATGATGTTGATTAAATAAACAATCATTCTTTGTCTGAGTTTGAATGAGACGTTTTATTCCTATCTACTTAACTGGTGCCGAAACCAAAATATTATCTTGTATTTTCAGTTGAAGTTAATAGGAATTTTCGGATAGATTTTGAAAATGCCAAGGAGGAAAAAGGAAATTGCATCAAATATTGAAATTACCGGGAAAGAACCACCACTTATGGACGTGAAATGTCTCATGAATTTGATCGGATCAATTCAGGAGTTCCAAGGAGAGGTAAAAGAACTTAGTCTATTCTTGGAGAGAATGGATGCCATCCATTCTCAAATTATTGACAGCATTTTGATGAATTAACAACTACAAACCTGCATTCGTTTTTCTTGTCTAGAATAAGTACATCAATTATGGTTGATTTGGGAGTATCGTTCAGTTCATCTTGGGAGGATGTTAAAAAAGCCCTTAAAGAACGTTATGCAGGTGCAAGGAAATCAGTCTCTGCAATGGCAATGAGAGTGTTGGAATTGAATCGTGATTTGGGAGAGTCAATTGGTAGTTTTGCCAATCGGTTATCGCAATTGGTTAAAGAATTGAAATCGAAAGTTTTAGATTCGTGTAATACTAAAGAGGAAGGGGTATGGAGAAATAAAATCTATGAAGAGTTATCAATGGAAGTTTTGTTAAGAGCAGCTTCGGAGCGAGTATGTACGAGTGTGAAAATTGCAAAACCTCAGTCTTTAGAAGAGACTATTCAAATTGTCAAAGATGAGGAGTCTCATTGGAAAGAAGCTAGTCATAGACACTCAAATTGGAGAGTGGTTGAGAATAAGAGAAGATATTCATTTAATAGTAGAACCTCTCCTGTTTATGGTAACAGATCGAACCAGAAATGGAGAACTGATGTAAAGGGATTGGTTACTAATGGGAAAGGAAATAGAAAAGAAAGAGAAGGGAAATTAGCACGAAACGAGTGTTGGGAGTGTAGGGAAGAAGGGCATTTTGCCAGAGAATGTCCTTATATTTATAGAAAGGAGGTTACCCCAAAAAAGAATTTTGGAAGAAGAGAAGTAAATGCTTTGAGGAGGAAGGAAAATCGCAAAAAAAATTTGGAAGGTAGTTCTGATGGAGAGAGTTTAACTCACTCCTCAGATAGTGAAAATAGCTGTTACCGTTATGAAAGTCAATATCGAGAGAAAAATGAAAAAGAAGGGCCTGAATTGAAGGAAAATAAATCAACCAAATTATCGACAAAGAAAGGTAGGAATAAAGATTGAGGATTTCGGATGAGGAATATAGGTAGCAAGGAACAAAAAGTGGATTGCAAAAAAAGGAGAGCTACCTATATTTTATGTGAAGAGTTGGGATGTTTATTGCTTGTATGATACAAGATCGGACAGTACAATAATTTCGGAAGAAGCATTAATAAAAATTGATCATAGTTTGAAAATAGAAGGGTGTTCTTGTGAAATGTTAACTTTGACAGGAAGAAAAGCTTTAAAAGGGGAAGTAGATTTAAATCTGTTTGGATTGATTGGTTTTAAAAAAATTATGAGAGTTCATGTATCAACAGGAATAATGAACAACAAGTATGATGTGATAATTGGTTGTGATATGATGAGAGATCTTGGAGCTGCTCCTATCAATATAAATGGTCAATGGATAATCAAGTTGGGGGATAGAAATTATAAATCGAAAAATTCAATTGCTAAGGAAAAACATTTACTAATGGGTTCCATTGTGAGAGGAAATTGTAATGAACAATTTATAGACAAGGAACAAGAAAAATTAGCATTCTATATGCTGGAAAAGTATAAGGACACTTTATATAATGAAGGAGAGAGTCTGACAACAACAGGGAGAGTTCAGCACTCAATTCAATTAAAGTCATCAAAACCAATATTTATAAAAGCCAGAAGGTATCCACATGCAATGAAAAAAATCATTAGAGAACACATTAAGGATATGCTAGAACAGGGCATTATAAAAAAGTCTATCTCTCCATTTTGTAATCCATTATGGGTTGTACCAAAAAAGTCTTCCCCTGGAGAACCGCCAAAACATAGGGTGGTTGTAGATTTCAGAGTTTTAAATGATCAAACAGAGTTGGAGAGATATCCCCTTCCAAGGCTAGAGGATATGATTGACAGAATGCACGGAGCTAAAGTTTTCAGCACTCTGGATCTAAAGTCAGGATACCATCAAATAAGAATGAATCCAAGGGACATGGAGAAGACAGCATTTAGCTTTGAGAGAGGACATTATGAATTTACAAGGATGCCTTTTGGGTTGAAAAACGCAGTACCAACGTTTCAAAGGCTGATGGATGAGTTTTTAGAAGACATAAATGAAGAAGCAATACAAATCTACATGGATGATATCATTGTGTTCAGCAAGAATCTCGAAGATCATAAAGCACATCTCACACAGTTATTTGAAAGAATAAGGAAGTTTGGCCTTAAGCTGTCAAAGGAAAAAACTAACTTGTGTCAATCTGAAGTGAAATTCATGGGTCATGTGATTTCGGAAAGTGGAGTTCGTCCTGACAGCCAGAAAATTAGTGCAATTAAAGACATTCCAATTCCAAAGAATTTGAAAGAGATAAAAACATTTTTAGGCATGGTCGGCTATTATAGAAAATTCATTCACAAATTTGCACAGATGACTGAACCATTAACAAACTTATTAAAAAGAGGTGTGAAGTTCCACATATCATCAGATGTTATCCAAGCAGTTGAAAAGTGTAAAGAAGCAATTTGTTCAACGCCTATACTTCAGTTTCCAGATCTTCAACAACCCTTTACATTAACAACAGATGCTAGTGGGGAAGCAATAGGAGGTGTACTATCCATAAAATGAGAAACCGGTTGCTTTTGCAAGCAGGAAACTTACTCCGGCCGAGAGGCGTTATAGTAAAATTGAAAGGGAATTTCTTGTTATTGTATGGTGTGTTGAGAATTTTAGACCATACCTTTACGGAAATGAATTTGTGCTAAGAACAGATCACATGCCACTTTTATGGATGAATAAGCTGAAAGAAACATCCGCCAGGATAACCAAGTGGAAAGAAAAATTGGCTGTTTACTCATTCAAAATTCAACACATTAAAGGAGTAGATAATGTAGTTGCTGATTGTTTATCTCGGAATATAAATCCTCAACAAGTGAAGCAAATTAATTTGGAAGTGATGGAAAATTGCATTATAAATGATAAACGTAATCAAATAATTCTTGAAAGACAAAACTTTGGAGGTATAACAAAAACTACCCATCGTTATGGCCCAATTCATACTTATACAATTACAATTGGCCCTCAGGCGACAGATGATGAACTGAAACATACAACAAAGCAGTTGATGGTAAGGGGGAAAGTTTATTTTATATTTTCCAAGGAAAAAGATTTTATTGATAAAATTAAGAGCTTTCATAAAGATGAATGCTGGGACTCAAAAATACACTTGATAATTTGTGATAGACAAGTTAAAACAGTTGAAGATAGAAGAGAACAACAAGAAGTTGTAGAACAATATCACATTGGAAGGACCAACCATAGAGGGGAAAAGGAAACGTTGCAACACCTGAAACGGCAGTATTATTGGCTGAATATGGCCAAAACAATAAGAAATGTGCTGGCAAAGTGTGCAGCATGCAATATAGCAAAATATGACAGAAAGCCTTACAAGACGCCTCAGATGGTCACACCTACTCCCGCAAGACCAGCAGAAATAATTCAAGTTGACATTTTCTATTACAATAAACTGAAGTATCTTACTACAATCGATTGTTTTACAAGGCTTGCTTCTGCATGGATTTTAAAGAATAGAACAGCCAAGTGCATGGAACAAAATTTACTAGCATTTTTTGGGCTCTTCAATACCCCCAACATGTTGTTAATGGATAAAGGAAAAGAATTCGACAACAATCGGATCAAAAAACTTTTAGAGGAACTTGGTATCGACAGCCACTTCACTACAGTAGGACATCCGCAATCTCATGGAATGATGGAACGTTTACATAGCACGCTAACTGAACATTTGCACTTATTAGAAGTTGATAGAAACATCTGTGGGGAAGAAGCAATGGCAAGAGCTATTCTGGCATATAATAGTAGCATACATTCTTCAACAAATTTTTCACCATTTGAGTTAGTTGAGCATCCAGAGGAGCATAGAGAAGTGGAGAGAAAAATCATGAACGAGAAAGTTCGGAGGACAAAAAAGTATAATTTGGAGGTGGCTGAAGACATGAATAAAATAAAAGTAGGTGACATAATCTTCAAGAAAAATCATCACAAGAGAACGAAATCGGATCATAGATTTGTTGGACCATATGAAGTGATTGATCTACTACATAGGAACCGAGTGGAGGTAAAAAAGCAACACAACAATGGACGAGGTAGACATGAAATTGTCCATTTGAGTGAGATTAGAAGATCGAAAAGGAACTATAATGAAGATGAGTAAGGAAAGATTTCCAAAATGTTTTTATTATGTTGTTTTCCATGTTTTGTTTTTATGAGTTCTATTTACATCTCTATAATAGAGATAGTAAAGACTGGAGGGGGGTTGTTACGGAAGCCTCAGCTGACGTCTTTCACTATCTCTATGGAGACAGCTAAGATTATGATGTTGATTAAATAAACAATCATTCTTTGTCTGAGTTTGAATGAGACGTTTCATTCCTATCTACTCAACTTGCATTTACAGACATGACTATTCCATAAGGAATAAAAGCTTACATAATTTCCTACAATATTGATCTCACAACTTTTTCTATATATCTTTTACTTTTCGAAATATCTGCTCTAAAAGATGTGACATTTTTGAAAAAAAAAACACATTTTCCTTCAATTTTTTGCTATTCTTGCTCTTATAACTTTTTGAATATCGATGGGGAAAATCCATGCTGATCATGAGGCTATAGAGCATCAAATTCTCTTCAATTTGATGTATGATTTCACAAGTCTACGCACATCCTCACGACTGTTGCGGCAGCTTCAGTGTTGAGTGTGATATCTTGTCTAAAACACAATTTTTGACTTGACATCTTTGTTGAGACCAGTTAGGGGGTGAACATATCAAAAGTCCCTATCCCTACCCCTTGTGCTAAAGGGATGAGGGTGGTTTAAAAGTTGAATTTTTCAATGTTTTGCTTACACGCTCATATCTTGAAAAAAAATGCGTCCAACCGACATGACTAACTAACTATCCAAAAATGAAGCTTAATGAATTCCTTAAAATATTTGTTGTGTAGTGATTTGTGATATCCCCAACAGTTTTCGAGATATACGCTCTTAAAAGTGTAAAATTGTTAAAATAACAGCTTTAAATCATATTGTTTGATGTTTCAGGGGTTACAACTCTCCAACAATGCATCGTAAAAATAAATGCTCACGGTTAATTTGTAGAGCTTTGTTTTCTCTTTGATTCTATTCCAAGTTTTCCTTCTATTGTTATAGCAGATTCAATGTGGGGGGTGAAATTTTTAACTCTGCAACAAGTGTCAACTTAGCAGTTCCACACCTTCAATAGATGGGCTAGAGATGCGTATTTCGGCTATGTTTACCTCTCAACTAGTCTTCATTAAGCTACAAAGACAAAAATTGTGTACCACATGTTCCAGACTCAAATTTCATTGTCAAGTGATCAAGTGTTACAAAATTAAAATTTTGCCCCCCAAATTGAATCTGCAATAACAATACAAGGAATACTTCGAATAGTGAAATAATACATCAAATTGAAGAGAAATCAAAGCTCTACAAATCTACTGTGAGCATTAATTTTTACGATGCATTGTTGGAGAGTTGTAAGCCCTGGAACATCAAAAAATAGGATTAAAAGCTGTTATTTTAACAATCTTACACTTTTAAGAGCGTATATCTTGAAAACTGTTGGAGATATCACAAATCACCACAGAACAAAAAAATATTGTAGGAAATTTATCAAGCTTCATTTCTGAATAGTTAATCATGTCGGTTGAACGCCTTTTTCTCAAGACATGAGCGTGTAAGCAAAACATTGAAAAATTCAACTTTTTAACTACCCTCATCCCTTTAGCACAAGGGGTAGGGATGGGGACTTTTAATATGTTCACCCCCTAACTGGTCCCAACAAAGCTGCAAAGTCAAAAATTGTGTTCAAAACATTCTCTCCAAATTTCTTTTCAATCCTTTTCATTCCTTTTCATCTTTGAGAGCGGATATTTCGAAAAGTGAAAGAGATATAGAAAAAGTTGTGAGATCAATATTGTAGGAAATTATGCAAGCTTTCATTCCTTACAGGATAGTCATGTATGTAAAATTCATTATTTTCGAGTTATATGCGAGAAACCAAAAAATGATACCTTTGAACCACCCCCACCCCCTCAGCACAGGGGGTAGGGGTGGGGACTTTTGATATGTTCACCTCCTCACTACCCTAAATAGAACTGCGGGGTCAAAAATTGTCTTCCAAATGTTTCCCTCTTAACACTTCGTTGAGTGGGCTAAAACAGTCAGTCGACAGCAGTCGAACGAAACGGTGGCTTCTTCTTATCGTTTCGATTAGAGTTGCAATGAGATAGGTAGTTTAAAATTGTATAGGAGCTTTATAACTGTGCTGCATAACCTAGAAGTGATCTAAAACTTATATTGAGTGAATTTGGGATTATTTATTGTTGAATTCAAACGTTATTGGCGGAATTATAAAAGACTTTTTAAATAGTTCTTTTTTTAACGTAAATCGCGAGTATGTCTATGAGCGGAATTTGTCAACTGAGCGTGGTTAGAGTAGAAAAGGACAAGATTGGATGTAAAAAGTGTGCTAATTTTTTTCATGGAAAGTGTGTGAACCTAACAGCAACGGAGATTGATTTGCTTAGTGATAAATCATGGATGTGTAGCACATGCACTGCAGAGTTCCGTTTATCGCGTGGTAGTGAATCCTCGACTCCGGTTCGAACAAAATAATGATAGTATGAAGAGTTCACTGACTATTGATGATGTTACTACTCGGCTGACTGATGCCCATTTGGATCAGATGTTGGCTGAGTTTAAAAAGGATATCATTGAGAGTCAAAAAAAAAAATTATAAAGACCTTTTAAAATCAATGGATTAACTACAACGAGATTCTAGGTAGACAGGATGAACTCATTAAAAAGCAAAATGAAATTATCCAGCAACTACAAAAAGAAAACGAACTTTTGAAAAATAAATTTGCAGAGCTTGATGCTTTTGTCGAGGACTAGGAACAATATTCAAGGCGTAACACTATTGAAGTTTTCGGCATTCCGGAGTCTCAGGGGGAAAATGCGGAGAATTTGGTTTTGGATGTTTGTAAGGAGCTGGGAGTCAAAATCAGTGCTGAAGCAATCAGCGTTGCGCATCGCTTGAAAAAATTTGGCAACCAGAGGTCGGCGGGCATTATTGTGAAGTTTGTACGAAGGAAGGATGCGGACGAACGTCTTCTTAGAAGGGGCAAGGATAAGCGTAATCTGACGGCACCAGATGTGGGGTTTCCTGGCGATAAGAGTCCCATCTTCATAGACCAATCACTGGCACCAGGTAGGCGTAGATTGTTCACAGCAGCGAGAAAAATCAGAACACAGGAAAATCTTTGATATGTGTGGATTGATCGGTCGGGAGTAATTAAAATGAGAGCAACCGAAAACAGTAGAGTGATCTCCATAAGAACGCAACAAGATTTGACTGCATTTTTGTCTTATTTGCAAAACAAACAAGATTTTAAGAAGGTCAATTGATTCAATGGTTTCCAATTTGGAGCTGATGATTGATTGATTTATTTTTTATAATTCTAATATCATACTAAATGAACATGAATGATAATTTTCATTTATTATTGTGGAGGGTGTTGATTGTTAGAATATTGATCGGAATTGATCATAAGTTTTAATCAGAATATTTGATTTACATTGTGTTAAGCTGTTTTTTTTCTTGCGGTAAGACCACTCACATTGTCACATTTGTCTGGTAGAGATTATCTCGTTGTAGAGCCGAATTGAATGATTTCCTCTCAACTGTTGATAACTATATATTGGTGAAAGTTGAGTAGAACGCTTTATCTGTAAGGATGTTTTTACGATAGTACCGTTGAATATGAACACAATAATATCAAGAGGCTACTGTTTCAAGATTACGCTCATCTCTGATAATATCTAGCTAGTTGTACAGCACATCATTGATTGAAGTGCAGGATATTTATTCCACTCAACTGCTACTAGCATATATATCAGAAATACTCGTAGACATTTTAATATTGTCTTGTTTTTATTTTTTTTCTAATTCTTTATGTATCAGGCCTATACTTTCAGAAAAATCAAATCTTTCAGACTATCAGCTGGGAGGTAATGATGGTAGCATAAACCTTCCTCATATATTATTCTTTCCCGTTTTCATGTAGATAACACACATCGCAGATTATTATGTTTTTTTTTTAGTTTGCAGAGGAAGTTTTGGATAGCAGCCTGTTTCTTTTTCTTTCCAAGTATTATATAGTTTGCTCTATCCAATAAATGAATAAATAAATTATATATGTTGGGGGTGAGAATGTGGACATTCAATCCAATCAATGAAGAAAAAACTTTTTCCTCCACCTACTGTCAAAAGTACTTACTTTACTCCCTGAAACATGATACTAAAGTGTCACTTTTTCGCTCTCGGTACTAAAAAACAGAAAAACTCCCTACGGAGTAAAAGTGACTCCATTTAAATAACATGGGAAGCATCTCTATTTTAAAAACGTACATTTGGAATAGGTCAGAAGGTCTAAGCTCAGATGAGGAAGCATATAGAGTAGTCATTAAACCAACTAAATTCAATACCTCAACCAAACATTTGATCGATATATAAAATTTATGTTTGTATACTGAAATTATTATTACAAACTTCATATCACTATACTAAAAAAAATGTATATATTTTTTCCTTTTACTCCATGTCATTCAAAATATCAGCCAACGAATATTACTTATTAACTAATCAAATTTGAAAAGGATATTATAATGATGGGTTACATTAATATATGTTATTTGAATAATAGAAATGGATCGGATGATTACCTGGGTGTGTTATATTCTAATGGTCTCTATAATAGTATTCAGAGGCCCACTAGAGAAGAGTCTTATAATAATGTGTTGGTTTCATCTTGTTTGGACCATGTAAATGTTGAAGTGAACAGTGAAAATTCCTATATAGATTTTCTGGTTGAGAATAAAATATCGGATCACTATTGGACAGGGGTGGAAATAAGTTCAATTGAATATCCACTTATAGATAGCATAGAGAACGAATATAAAAATATTATTAGCCCTAAAAAAGTAAATGAATTAATCCAAAAAGAGAACTGGTGGCCAATACTAGATTTGAGAGACCCATTAGATATATATAATGTGGTCCTTGAAAAATTTAACAACATCTATGATAAAAGTACTATTAAGGTTAAAATAAATAAAAAAAAAGAACAGAATCCTTGGTTTAATAACAATATCAAGCAATTGGTTGAAAATAAAAATCTCACATGGCAAAGGTTGAAGAGAGATAGAAATAATGTGGAATTAAGGAATCAATTAAAAACACTCAGAAACGAACTGACAAATAAGATTTGTATAGAAAAAAGAAATTATTACTATAAATTGTTTTCTAAAAACTTTAATAACACAAAAAAAAACTTGGGAAATTATCAATCAATTTATCAATAGAAAACCAAAACCAACAATAATAGATTCAATAAAGAGTGATTTTAAAGTGATAGATGATAAAAGCATACAAGACTTGACAGAAAAATTAAAAAATAATTTCAAATCAGCAATTGAGGACATCAATGATGGGATGATAGGACAAAAATTTGATTTAGCACATAGTTTTAATTATGGAAATTATACAGTAGGAGAAAGATTAAGTATGAACTTCAAAAAGATGAACTTAGAACCACTCTATTGGGTCATTAATAAACTAAACAGAAAATCACGACCAGGTCCAGACAAGATCAAACCACAAGATTTGATCAATAATGTATTTTACTTGAAATTGATATTGATACACTTAGTCAACAGAATTTATGGGACGGGAGTTATACCACCACTTATGAAGGTAACGCATCTTAGACCAATCTTCAAAAAAGGTTCAAAAAAAGATATGGGATGTTACAAGCCAGTGGGTTCGGTTTCAGTTTTCATGAAGATTCTTGAGCATTCCATAGGTGCACAATTGCATTAACATCTAAACATACATAGAATAATAAATGAGAGTTAATTTGGTCTTATCCCCGGAAAATCAACAATTGATTCATTAGAGAATATGACAGGTGACATAAATAGATCTTTAAATGGAAATAAAATAGCTGTATTTGTTATATCTGTAATAGCTAATTTGTTATAGCTGAAACAACCGACCTGACAAGAGCTTTCGACATTGTTAATTATGAAAGCATGATTCAGAAATCAATAAGAATAGGTGTTGGAGGCAAACTACTAAGGTTATTCAGTAATTATTTCGTGGATAGAACTCTGCAAATTGGAATATTTACCTACATTAGTAGCAGTTATGAACAATCATGCGGATTGATTCAGGGTAGCATACTATCACCGATTTTATTCAATATTTATGTAAATGATTTCGCAAGCCTGAAATTTAAAAGTAAAGTTATGCAATATGCTGATGATAATATTTTATATATAATATATAAAGATTTAGGAGCAGGGTTGGGTTTAATGCAGAAAGATCTGGATTTGGCAATTAAATATTTCTTTAATAATAATTTAAAATAAATTCACAAAAGACTAGAGTAATAGTATTCAGGAATCAGAGACTTGATGTCAATGAGAATGAATTTGTTAACTTAATTGGTCATAAAGCAGAATGTCTAGATAATCCACACATGAACGGATGTGATTGTCAAAAACTTGATTTTTGTGACAGCTTAAAACATTTAGGAATAATGTTT